>NC_137116.1:55125215-55135215 GCF_949357685.1 Gobio gobio
TAGTCCTGGTCCGACGCCGCATTCACACGGGGCTTCGGCGTCAACGCTTGACAAAGGGCGTGGCTGAAGCTTGGTGCTGACGCGACCGTCATAGTGACAACAGCTAATCACATTACTTGCCGCTTGGACCACAACAAAACACAAAAAAAGCGCCTTTTTTGACAGCTAGTCTGCGAGACTATTTTGTGTATGAAAACTGATCACTTTAATATTTGATTCCTCATTTGGCTGGGGGATAGCGCCTATTTGAACCACACATGATATGATATGCTGCCTGTCATTCAATGATAAACAGAATACACGGACGGAATACAAGCATGATCCAGATTCTCCAACCGTCTCTGCCGCCTCCTTCCAGGCCTGGTCTCTCCAGTTTGTGTCCCGGTATGTAAATAATGATTGGTAGTAAAGGACCGGGTGATTACCCACCGGAATTATTAGCTTTTCCTCCATTTTAGATCTTTCTTCACTCTTCATTCACTCTTCATTCAACGGTGTTTTAAACGAACGCGATTGGCTAGCGTCTGCTCTAGGATATTTGCATAGGGTGATCTGATTGGATGACGCCTGCGTTGGCGCTTGAAAAGTTGAGAAATCTTCAACTTTTGCCGCTTGCAACGCGAGTGAAGCGACGCAACGGAACCCACAATTCAGTTCGTCAACGCATGACGTCACCCATTCAAAGTAAACGAGAAGCGTTGACGCCGACGCCCCGCGTAATGTGATTAGCAGTTGTCACTATGACGGTCGCGTCAGGCACCAAGCTTCAGCCACGCCCTCCATCAAGCGTTGACGCCGAAGCCCCGTGTGAATGCGGCGTTAGCGTTCACACTGGCATCTCACAGCGAAGCTAAAGTTACTGCACTGAACAAAAAGCTTTTCTTACTTAGTATTTTTGTCTTGTTTTCAGTCCAAATATCTAAAAAATCTTACATTAAGAAGCATTTACTAGACAAGCAAAAAATGTTGTCTTGTTTTGGGGAAAATAACTCAATTAAGGGAGTTTTTGCTTAAAGGGTTAGTTCACCCAAAAATGAAAATTCTGTCATTAATTACTCACCCTCACGTCGTTCGAGACCCGTAAGTCCTCCGTTCATCTTCAGACACAAATGAAGATATTTTAGTGTAAAGCTGATGCTGAGAAAGGCTTCAGATAGGCCTCCATTGGCATTCAGTACATTCACACTCACAAGACCCAGAAAAGGCACTTAAAACGTCGTTACAAAGTCCATCTCACCACAGTGACTCTACAATAATCTTACGATGCGACGACAATAGTTTTTGTGCGCAAAAAAAATCAAAATAACACCTTTTTCCAACTTGTTACTGCCTTCCGTGTGTGTCTCCACGACGCATGCGCGAGAATATGACGCAGATCCGGCGTTCGGACACATGACCCAGAAGTGATTTGTTTACAAGCAGAGGAAGACGCGCGTGTCTAAGCTGTTGGATTCTACATTGATCGTGCTTTAGGTCTTGGCGTAGTTCTCAAAATGGGGCTAAAGTCCGCATTTCATGGATTCACGAACGCCGGATCTGCGTCATATTCTCACGCATGCGTCGTGGAGGCACACACGGAAGGCAATAACAAGCTGGATAAAGGTGTTATTTTGATTTTTTTTTGCGCACAAAAACTATTGTCGTCGCACCATAAGATTATTGTAGAGTCACTGTGGTGAGATGGACTTTGTAACGACGTTTTTAGAGCCTTTTATGGGTCTTGTGAGTGTAAATGTACTGAATGCCAATGGAGGCCTGTCTGAAGCCTTTCTCAGCATCAGCTTTACACTAAAATATCTTCATTTGTGTCTGAAGATGAACGGAGGTCTTACGGGTCTCGAACGACATAAGGGTGAGGAATTAATGACAGAATTTTCATTTTTGGGTGAACTAACCCTTTAAAATAAGCAAAATAATCTGCCAATGGGGCAAGCAAAAACTCCCATAATTTTGAGTTATTTCCCCCCAAAACAAGACAAAAACTTTTGCTTGTCTAGTAAATGCTTCTTAATGTAAGATTTTTTTGATATTTGCATTACCTCCTCGCTGCTCCACGTTTGCCCTCTACTCATTTTGGATACACCGATCCCTCCGCGTCGTCAGATCAGCTGACTTGTAGCGTCGCATCTTGTGACATCACGTCCTGTTTTTGATTCGTTCACATGTCTTTGGTCCGTGTTGCGTTCATATATCAGTCGAACCGCACCAGAGTTGGTTTGGAAGTGGACTGAGACCCGTCTCTTTAGCGTCTCACTCCGCTTGTTTGGGCTCCAGGGTTGGGATGTTCACATGTGTTCAGATCAACCGCACTAACCCAGCAATCGCAGCAGGGGGCGCTTTAATCCAACCACACATCACAAGTGTGAACGCACACTAAGAATGGACACACTAAACAATTAAAGTACACTTCAAATAACTGTTTCCTAAAGATGGCTTCTGTCATTGTAGGCAGTTTTTATCACGATGATTTCATTTCAAGTGTTGGTTTTAAAAATAAGTTTAGTTTTAGTTATTTGATGCTATAAAAAGTCGTGCTTTTTATCTGTCTATGCTTGTAAAGCGCTTTGAGATCCTCTTTTTAAAGGCGCCATATAAAATAAAGATTATTTTTATTATTATTATTATAAAAACGGGAGGTGTGAAGTCATGATTGACAGCTTCTCTGAGTTGTCATTGAGGCACTAACTGACTTTTTTCTGGATTTTCGGGAGGAGATATGTTATATTGTATATGTATATGAGAATGTATAATACTATAGACACAACCACTTGATTGAGCGATTTATTTGTGATGGAATATTACTTTATATAATTGTATTTTTATTGGTTTACACACATGTTGTACAGTTAATCTGAGCCGTGCATTAAGTGATCACGGATATTAGGGGATGGCTTGATGCAGCGCAAGAGAGGATCATTTGATCTTTACCCATAAGAAACTTGAATACTGTCACGTTACAAATCTGCTTCAAATTGAATTAAAAATTTAATTACAACATTGAAATAAAAATGTAAAGGGTGTACAAATACTGTATAAAATCGTGAATATAAATAATTGGTAATCATGTAAAAAAAAAAAAACATTTATCATTTATCTATTATAACTTTTATGTTGGTTTGGTCGTTTGGCTGTTTCCTTATAAAGGTTCAGAAATTCGTGGGGTTTTTTGTGTCATTTGTCAAGTTTTTTGCCAGGTGGCTTTTTTAATTATATGATGTCATTACGTTGCTGTTTTGACGCCAGCCAATCGCTGCATTGCTGATCGTGGTTTCGAGTATCGATGCGTCTGCCCTCTTCAGGGAACACAAGAACGCGCAGTGATCTTAGATCATTTAATCCAGATATTTGAATCCAATCCGCAAATTCGTTTGAAGAACCAAATTAGCCAGAGATCAGTTATCACGATTAAAAGATCTGGGATCTGTCAAATCATCTCAGATGTAATAAGCAACGTACGAAGAACGGGCCCCTGCTCTCGACTGCACAACTTCGGTCCCGAGATGTCAGCGCCATGAGCGGGCCTAAGAAAGTGATTGAGGATTCAGCTAAAGTGTGGACAATTCATGGGCTGAATCCGAAATACTAAGCGGCTCCTCCCGCAGTTTCTCCTGGAGCCGATACTGAAGGGCCTTAAACTGCAGTTCATGGACTGGCCACTAGAGACAGACTCCAGAAGGAGCAGAATCTCATTGAGCTCATGTTAAAATGGCCAACTTTACAGCAGAAGAACACATGTTTACAGTCTGGGACAAACTGTGCTTTTGGGCTCTAGCATAGATATCCATAATAAAGGCTAGATGTCTTACGGCAGAGTCTCTAACGTCATCAGCGGCGGCCATCTTGTCACAGGCATTGCTCTGTGGCTCCTGATGTGAGGCGAGTGATCTGAACACAAATACTCTTATCTCACTGAAATCTGGACGGATTTACAAATGGTTTGGCTTCTTACAAACGTTATTAATGTGGCTATAATTATGGATGCTTGAACAAATTATGAATAATTTTTCATAAGTATGCAGTGTCATAACTACATCTCTGACGTTTATAACAAACCAAACAGTTTGAAAATCGGTAGAAAATTGAGCAAGTTATGGTTTTTAAAAAAGTACATGCACCATTAAAACACAATGAGTGAGCGAGCTGACTGTGACAAGATGGCCGCCAGGAGCGGACGTCCACCTCCATTGGCCAGCAGCGGACGAGACATCTAGCTTTTATTATCTATATCTATGGGCTCTACGGCTTATGTTGCCCTTCATGACGACTGTGAGGGGGGAATGTTTTTATAACTCATTCCTTTCCATTATATAAAGCCTTAAAGTTCTGCATAATTAAGGGCGTGGCCACTTTGAGTGACAGGTGGATTGCCGTTTGTCTGCTGTCTGTTAGTCGTCACCTCAGCTCCGCCCACGTCCCGCCTCTTTGCCCATTTCCTGTTATCCGGGAGTGAAGCGCTGACAAGATGGCGACGGCCAGCTCGACCCGACTTTACGCTTCAGAACTGCTCACACTACTGACTAACTCAAATCTTTATTTAGCATATGAATTGATTGATTTAAATGAGGAATACTGTGACGTGTTGGTTCCCGGAAGAAAACTCTAGACTAAAATGGAGGCGTTTCCGGAGTTCAGGAAGACTGACACTGAAGAGAGAGAGATGTACCTCTTCATCCTTCATCTTGATGAGTCTCTCCGTCTCTACGTCTGGAGTTGGCAGAGGCAGGATGGGTAGCGGACTGTCCGAACGGTTATCCTGTGCAAGTTTACTGAAACACACACACACACACACACACATGCCTCAAATGAACCTCAGAGCTGAAGGGTATAAAGCAAAGCTGTGTGTTTTCCTGCCCCATATGATCCGGTCGTTTAACACTAGAACCGCCTCGGGGTCAAATTTACCCATGGCTGTTTTTCACATGTACATAACAGATTTCCGATAAAATATCCAACTCTCCCAGTCACTGACTTTTACTAAAACTGTGTTATTTACAATCCCCTGTTGTTAAAAATTGTTTAGATAAAACCAGATTTAAAAACGGGGCATTTATACCTATAAGCGCCAGCGGGTCAAATTTACCCCGATATAATATAACTATATTATATATAACTATATAATTCCTCTATTTTCGCACCGTGTTTGAGCAACGCCTCGGCTTACTGTAAACAGCCACACAACGCACGGTCAAATAAAGATGTTTTAGCCTATTTATAAATGTTCAAACTTTGTATTAATTATACATTTTTGTTTTGCAATGTTGTATTAAGTATTGTTTGCTACTGTGTTGCTATTTATTCAAGTCTGCCCGTTTCCTGAAGAAAAAGAAAAATCCCATATGATGGAATGAATAAAACAATTTTCATGATTATCCCAAGTTTATTGGTGTTGTTCTCTTATTCAAATTATAAATGATATAACTATGCAAATGAATAATTAATTAGGTCAAACTGTGCTTTTGAATTCGTGTGTTATCCTTATCGTAAGTTGTCATCTTATGCAGTGCTGTGAATTATTATTGCTCTTCATTGTCTATTTAGGGTATTTTAGTCATTTAAATAACATGGGTTATCTTAATATGGGATTAATGACATTTTATTATAATATTACACCACCCAAATATGTATTTATTTCCATCTAATTCTCGTCGTCATTGCAGGTTGGTTTAGCCTATAGTCACCAAAAAGTGAGTAGTGTAGCTGCTTAAAGGGTTAGTTCACCCAAAAATGAAAATTCTGTCATTAATGACTGAGCCTCATGTCGTTGGACACCCGTCAGACCTCCGTTCATCTTCAGACACAAATGAAGATATTTTAGTGTAAATCTGATGCTCTGAAAGGCCTCCATTGGCTCAACTTTACACTCTCAAGACCCTTAAAAGGCACTAAAGACGCAGTTACAAAGTCCATCTCACTACAGCGGCTCTACAATAACTATAAGATATAGAATAAGAATAAGAATAGTTTTTGTGCGCAAAAAAACCCTAAATAACGACTTATATAGTGATGACGATTTCAAAACACGGCCTCATGAAGCTTCAGAGCGTTATGAATCAGTGAGTCGATGCAGCGGTTTGGAGCGTTATGAATCAGTGAGTCGATTCAGCGGTTTGTAGCGTTATGAATCAGTGAATCGAATCAGCAGTTTGGAGCGTTATGAATCAGCGAGTCGATTCAGCAGTTTGAAGCGTTATGAATCAGTGAGTCGATTCAGCAGTTTGAAGCGTTATGAATCAGTGAGTCGATTCAGCAGTTTGAAGCGTTATGAATCAGTGAGTCGATTCAGCAGTTTGAATCGCCAAATTTCAGCAGTTTGACACGCGATCCGAATCATGATTCGACTCACTGATTCATAACGCTTCAAGCTTCATGATGCCGTGTTTTGAAATCGTCATCACTATATAAGTCGTTATTTAGGGTTTTTTGGCGCACAAAAACTATTGTCGCCAATTCATAAAGTTATTGTAGAACCACTGTAGTGAGATGGACTTTGTAGCGACGTCTTTAGTGTCTTTTAAGGGTCTTGAGAGTGTAAAGTTGAGCCAATGGAGGCCTTTCAGAGCATCAGATTTACACTAAAATATCTTCATTTGTGTCTGAAGATGAACGGAGGTCTGACGGGTGTCCAACGACATGAGGCTCAGTCATTAATGACAGAATTTACATTTTTGGGTGAACTAACCCTTTAAAATAGCATAAAACAACCGGACAAATTACTAAAAATAATAATTCATGACTCTATACATTACTTTGTGAAGACAGTGGCATAACACAGTGGCATATTACGTTATTTAGCCGTATCAATACAGTAATAATCATGGGTAAATTTTACCCGCTGGTGGTTTTAGGTATACAGCGCCCCCTGGTGGTTCTAGTGTTAATGAAGTGCTACACACACCTGGTCATCTCCTGGATGCAGTGACCTCTGGTGGTTCTAGTGTTAAAGGGTTAGTTCACCCAAAAATGTAAATTCTGTCATTAATTCCTCACCCTCATGTGGTTGGACACCCGTCAGACCTCCGTTCATCTTCAGACACAAATGAAGATATTTTAGTGTAAAGCTGATGCTGAGAAAGGCTTCAGATAGGCCTCCATTGGCATTCAGTACATTTACACTCACAAGACCCATAAAAGGCACTTAAAACGTCGTTACAAAGTCCATCTCACCACAGTGACTCTACAATAATCTTACGATGCGACGACAATAGTTTTTGTGCGCAAAAAAAAATCAAAATAACACCTTTATCCAGCTTGTTCTGGTCTTCTGTGTGTGTCTCCACGACGCATGCGCGAGAATATGACGCAGATCCGGCGTTCGGACACATGACCCAGAAGAGATTTGTTTACAAGCAGAGGAAGACACGCGTGTCTAAGCTGTTGAATTCTACATTGATCGTGCTTTAGGTCTCGGCGTAGTTCTCAAAATCAGGTTAATGGGCCCTATTTTAACGATCTGAAACGCAAGTGTCAAAGCGCGAAGCGCAAGTAACTTTGTGGGCGGGTCTCGGCGCTGTTGCTATTTTCCCGGCGGGATAAATGGCTCTTGCGCCCGGCGCAAATCTAAAATGGGTTGGTCTGAAGTAGATTCATTATTCATAGGTGTGGTTTGGGCGTAACGTGAATAAACCAATCAGAGCGTCATCCAACATTCCCTGTAAAAGCAGGTGCGCAAGTTCCATTATGGATTGCTATTATTATGGCGTATTTACCAGGCGCACGCCAGGAGCGGTTCACAGCCGAGGAGACTGATGTGCTTGTAAGAGCAGTGAAAGACAGAGAAGTTGTGTTGTATGGGGATGGGAGAAACCCACCCAAAATAGCGTCGGTTAAACAGGCGTGGGAGGAAATAGCCACAATTGTTTCATCAGCTGGCATCCGCAGGACGTCGCACCAGTGCCGCAAGCGCTACAATGACATCAGAAGACGGGGAAAGTCCAAGCTTGCCAGCATCAATCGGGCACGCCGTGTAACGGGAGGTGGATCTGCCTCTACTCAGGACCTGACGCCAGCAGACGACATCGCTGCGTCCACCCTCACCCATTTTTTTTCCTGGTTCTTGACGGACAAACCAATTTGTTAGATGTCCTTATATACATATATGTCTTGCCAGAAGTTGCCACTATTGAGCAAACAGGTCTCCTTAATTATTAGACTACAATTAGCCTGAATCATTTGTAAGCTAGATTTATGCCTATTTTTTCACATCTTCGTGGCACACCACAATGATTTCCGTCATCTCATGTGTTAATATTTTTTTAGTGTAACAATTTATGATTTGCAAAAATAACTGTTGCATCTGTGTAGATTACATGAGCAAAGTGTATGCGCGTTGTGCACGCTATACATTATGGTCAAGCATGCGCCCTTAAAATAGCATAATGAACAACGCGCAACGCGCCACTGACTTTAGACTAGGTTTTTTCTGGTCAGTGGCGCAATTGTTTAATGGAACAGCAAAATAGCACCAGGGATTGTTTGCGCCGGAACACGCCTCCTTTTTTGCGCTGAACCGCCCAGGGAGCGCAAGTTCATTCACTAGTTTAGCGACGTGCTTCTGTGGAGGGAAAAGCGCGCTTTGCGCGGGTGCAAAATAGGAATGACACATGCGTCGGTGTACAAAGTCAATTGCGCTGGGTGCAAGATAGGGCCCAAAGTGTGTATTTCATGGATTCCCGAACGCCGGATCTGCTCATATTCTCGCGCATGCGTCGTGGAGGCACACACGGAAGACAAGAACAAGTTGGATAAAGGTGTTGTTTTGATTTTTTTTTGCGCACAAAAACTATTGTCGTCGCATCGTAAAATGATTGTAGAGTCACTGTGGTGAGATGGACTTTGTAACGACGTTTTAAGTGCCTTTTATGGGTCTTGTGAGTGTAAATGTACTGAATGCCAATGGAGGCCTATCTGAAGCCTTTCTCAGCATCAGCTTTACACTAAAATATCTTCATTTGTGTCTGAAGATGAACGGAGGTCTGACGGGTGTCCAACCACATGAGGGTGAGGAATTAATGACAGAATTTTCATTTTTGGGTGAACTAACCCTTTAATGAAGTGCTACACACACCTGGTCATCTCCTGGATGCAGTGAGCTCGGTAGTTCTCGTAGTGCACGTCGCACGTCACGTCCTTCAGGTCGTGCATATGAGAGCGAATCAGCATGTTCCTCAGTTTCACGAAGTCACAGTGAGTCTGATTCTCCACTGAGCAAAACACAGAGAAATGAGTTTCACACACACGCCTACACTCACAGATTCAGCAGAGTGTGTGTTCAAATACCAGGATCAAGAACAGCCATCATCGCATAGCGTTCCTCTTGAAGAGCACAAGGGATAAACATTACATGACATAAAACACAAGCATGTGTGTGTGTGTGAGAGATTAAACACTCATCATCGCCAGGAAGTTTTCCAGGAAGTGTCATCCTCACGATCGCCACAAGGGGTGCTACAGCCGTCAAACTAACCCTACACTAAAGTGCATTATTTTACATTGAGTAACACTGAGCAACTCATTAGTTCTAGTATGTGTTCATTAAAATGCAACTGTTCATTGGTTCATCAACAGATGTTCAACTAACATTTGTAAAGTGTTACCGGTTGAGCTATATATATATAAAGCGGCAGACGTTCACATGGGTTAGTTATCTCCTTGACTGAAGCAGCATTAAAGCACTGTGTGTAAAACAGGAGTATTCACATCTGTCTGTGTGTGTGTGTGTGTGTGTGTGTGTGTATGAATACTGACCTTCCACGATACCCCAGGGGTAAAGACGACCTCTGACCCGCTGACCTCTGGCCTCCACCACTGTATTACTGCCAATGACAGCAAACGGAGTGCACTCCTGCAGCACACACACACACACACACACACACACACACACACACACACACACACATGTTGGTGAAACCACATTATGAGGACATTCCATAGGAGTAATGGTTTTTATACTGTAAAACTTTTACATTCTGTCCCCCTACACTAACTCTAAACCAACACACAC
>NC_137116.1:55137715-55145215 GCF_949357685.1 Gobio gobio
ATTAAACATCCTATAGTTGTTATTATTATTCACTTGTAGTAATTACTCACAGTGACTCAATGATTTTCCTTTCCAATAATCAATACTTACATCCGGCATTAGTAACACTTTTCACATCAATTGTGACCAGAATTTAAAAATGTACTTAAAGGGATAGTTCACCCTAAAATGAAAATTAGCCCATGATTTACTCTCCCTCAAGTCATCCGAGGTGTGTGTGACATTCTTCAAAATCTGAGTTATATTAAAAATGTTCAGGCTAATCCAAGCATTATAATAGCAGTAATAGTTGCTCTGTTTTTGAAGTCCATAAAAGTGCATCTGTGCATCATATAGCTGCTCCAGCGGCTCTGGGGTGTTAATAAAGGCCTTCTGAAGCGAATCCACGCGTTTGTGGAAGAAAAATATCCATATTTAAAACCAGAGGTGGACAAACTACACAACTCAATTACTTGAGTAAAGTAAAAGTACTATTAGTTAAATATTACTCCATTACAATTGAAAGTTGTAAAGATAGACTTTTACTTAAGCAAAAGTACAGAAGTACTTGCTTTTAAAAGTACTTAAGTATCAAAAGTAAAAGTAAACACATTATTTTATTATCGTTGCATTGTTGTATAAACACACACTGTTCCATCATGGTGGTTTAAGCCAGTCATGCTAGCATACCTTCAACTCATTTAAATACTTGTTTACAAGTTACAAAGCTCTTATCAGAGTCTAAATCATACTAGAAAAGAAAGGTTTCTACATTGTGTTTATTTGACAGGATTATGTAAAAACATATTTCTGAAAGGACTTCAGTTAACATTATTAGTCCAACTACATCGTTTCTGCATGCTAACTAACATCATTGTTGAACGCTATGTGTTAGCGCTGTATCCACAAGGCTATCGCAACATGGCGGGTAAATCTATAAAAATAATTTGACCGACCATATTTCATACCAGTGTTCATTTTGATTTAGTTTTAGTCAGTCTTTTGACTACATTTTAGTCATCTGAATTGTTTTAGTTTTAGTCTAGTTTTAATTGACTATAATAAGATTTTAGTAGATTCAATAGACTAAACTCCAGTATTTGTGGTCTGGCGTCTGAGAGGCAGCTTTCTGTGCACTTTCACACTTATCCACGTCTGATTACTGATAGGCTGTCTGCAAAAAAACAAAACAAATCCTGTTTTAAAGAAGAAAACAAATCATCCACTGACTTTCAAAGCGGCTACGACTTTCTACTTCGAGGGCCTTGATAGAAATGTAATGGAGTAAAAAGTACGATATTTGTCTTTCAAATGTAGTGAAGTAAAAGTCATAAGTTTCCAGAAACAATACTACTCAAGGAAAGGACAGATACTCAAAAAGTGTACTTAAGTACAGTACTCAAGTAAATGTACTTAGTTACTGTCCACCTCTGGTTAAAACTTTATCAAGTAAACTTTCGGCCGATCGCCTTCTGTGGAAAAGTGTTGAATGTTGAAAATGAAACTCCAGATGTGTTCGTGACGTCTTGACGAGCGGAGCTGAGCGTTAGTCTTTCCATCCGCAGGGGAACTTTCAACACTTTCTCCATAAATGAACAGGGAAGACGAAAGAGTTTACTTGATAAAGTTTTAAATATGGATATTTTTCTTACACAAACGCGTCGATTCACTTCAGAAGGCCTTTATTAACACCCCAGAGCCGTGTGGAGCAGTTATATGATGGATAGATGCACTTTTATTAACAGAGCAACTATGAATCCAATTCTAATGCTTGGATTAGCCTGGACTTTTGTAATATAACTCTAAGAGAAGAATGTCACACACACCTCGGATGGCTTGAGGGAGAGTAAATCATCGGCTAATTTTCATTTTTGGGTGAACTATCCCTTTAATATACGTAAGGAACGGACAGAATGGACCGTCCTCCCTAAACACACACACACACACACACGCGTGTGTAAATGTGATCTTGCCCCCTGTGTGTTCTGTACCCGTGTCCGAACGGCGGTATGAAGTACAGGCAGCAGTGCACTCGGTTGTCTAGTATGTTCTTTCGGTTCAGGCCGCTCTCATCTCTGAAGTACTGCTCGAACTGCTGGTCGATGTAGTCTGTGATGGGCCTCCAACTGCAAACACACACACACACACACACACACACACACTCTTCAGAACACTATCACAGATTAAGGCAGGGATTCACTATTTTATTTTTGTCAACCAAACTTCTTTGACCTAAAATATATACTTGAGTTGATATTGAAACGGCCCTTAAAGACTAACTCAGAATTGTTGAAATTGTTCTAAATTCACTGAATAATTTAGGCTATGTAGTTATTATCTGCATGTCACATCTATCAAGCTATTGGGGGTTTTGAGAACCAGAACCGAGCTGACTGAGCAAGTTAAACTTTAGCTATGATGTTAGCCCCTGGTCTGGAGGTGAGGAAAAACACACAAAAAATGTCAAATTCACTCAGTATTCCATGATCTAATTCACTACTATCTCAATCACAATTAAGTAGGCCTACAAATGAGCTGTATTCATTTGTGTTGTAGGCACTAAAACACTCCAGTGTGTTATAATCAAACGCATTTTTATGTTGAAATAACGAAGATTTCTGTGCCACCCCAGAATGGTTGCTGGCTCCGCCACTGCTTTTGCTTTACAGTTTTTTTCAATCGCTAACAAACATTGTTCGATACTGAAACCACATTTTCAAAACTCTTCACACATTCAGCGACACACAAGTGTATACGGACCAAACTGTGAATAATTTGCCATTGCTTTCAGACAAAATGCATTCAATCACCACATTTTCCAAAATCCACAAACACTTTTGTCATTCGTGCTCCACAAACTGCAAAAAAAACGATATATTTGCAGGATATTTTTCATATGCTAACACACTCAAAACTGATAAAAGCACATTCAAATCAGAATGATGGCAAATTTCAATGGTAATTATTTTGAAATATAGAAAATCTTAGCAGAAAATGAAATACAGTAATATTTAGGGCTGTCAAAAGATTAATCGCGATTAATCGCATCCAAAATAAAAGTTTGTGTATACATAATATATGTGTGTGTACTCTGTTAATTATTATTTATATATAAATACACACACATTCATGTATATATTTAAGAAATATTTGCATGTATATACATTTATATAATCTATAATAAATATGTTTTATATGTAAAAATAATATTTTTGTCTTAAATATATACATGCTTGTGTGTGTATTTATATAATATATAAATTATATATAATTATATATAAATTTATATAATATATAAATAATAATTAACAGAGTACACACACATATATTATGTAAACACAAACTTTTATTTTGGATGCGATTAATCTTTTGACAGCCCTAGTAATATTCATTCCAAGCTAATTGCAATTTCACCTCAAAGCCAGCCCAGGTGTCCTGCTTTAGTCTCATTATCACATTTTGTTTGGAAATATGGATGACAGAAGACAGGTTGGTGGGGAAAGAGGAGCGGTACGAGGAAGAGTGAGTGGAGGTCAAAGGAGAGGAAGACCAAGAGCAGTGATATCTGATGAAATAAGGGCCACAATTATTGACCATGTATGGGATGTTGTTGTGAACTTGTGGCTTAATGCAAGAGAGAGGGAGGACTGGAACCTTCACAGAACTTTACAACGAGTGATTAGACTACACGGGCCCTATCTTGCACCCAGCGCAATTGACTTTGTACACCGACGCATGTGTCATTCCTATTTTCCCTCCACAGAAGCACGTCGCTAAACTAGTGAATGAACTTGCGCTCCCTGGGCGGTTCAGCGCAAAAAAGGAGGCGTGTTCCGGCGCAAACAATCCCTGGTGCTATTTTGCTGTTCCATTAAACAATTGCGCCACTGACCAGAACAAACCTAGTCTAAAGTCAGTGGCGCGTTGCGCGTTGTTCATTATGCTATTTTAAGGGCGCATGCTTGACCATAATGTATAGCGTGCACAACGCGCATACACTTTGCTCATGTAATCTACACAGATGCAAGTTATTTTTGCAAATCATAAATTGTTACACTAAAAAAATATTAACACATGAGATGACGGAAATCATTGTGGTGTGCCACGAAGATGTGAAAAAATAGGCATAAATCTAGCTTACAAATGATTCAGGCTAATTGTAATAATTAAGGATAAGACCTGTTTGCCCAATAGTGGCAAGACATATATGTATATCAGGACATCTGACAAATTGGTTTGTCCGTCAAGAACCAGGAAAAAAAATCGACTGAAAAACTGAAAAAACTGAAAGACTGAAAAAAAAAAAGACTGTGAAATCACCTTTACCATAATGTACAACATTACAACTTCACTTCTCTGTCTTTCACTGCTCTTACAAGCACATCAGTCTCCTCGGCTGTGAACCGCTCCTGGCGTGCGCCTGGTAAATACGCCATAATAATAGCAATCCATAATGGAACTTGCGCACCTGCTTTTACAGGGAATGTTGGATGACGCTCGGATTGGTTTATTCACGTTACGCCCAAACCACACCTATGAATAATGAAGCTACTTCAGACCAACCCATTTTAGATTTGCGCCGGGCGCAAGAGCCATTTATCCCGCCGGGAAAATAGCAACAGCGCCGAGACCCGCCCACAAAGTTACTTGCGCTTCGCGCTTTGACACTTGCGTTTCAGATCGTTAAAATAGGGCCCCACGTGTTTTTGATGTGTTGATTTTTTTCTTCTTCTTTTTCACCTATTTACAGTATTGTCACAAATAAAGTACTATATTCAAAGAAAACGAATTATTTCTGATTCATTCTTGTTACAATAGTCAGGAAGTAAATAAAGACAAAATACTTAATGTCTCAAACACTTACACAGCCTGACGTAATCTCCTTAGAATTTCCTCAAGTTTACTTCAAAATGTAAAACACTAATATAGATAATGTTTTCAGTTATATTCTATTACATTGGAACCTATATATAACAATGTTTAAATTTGTAATCTTACAATACGTATGCTTTAGTACATTCAATAAATTAAAAATCTGTTATTCTGTAATGAAATACTGTTTATGTGAAAATTCATTCAAACTTTAAAAATAAAAGGTCATAATTTATGTAATGCTCCCTGTTGCTAGTGTTTTTAGGTCAGTGATAGACATGCATGTTTTCTGAATGAGAATTTGTTGCCTTTGATTGGTGGAATGAGCTTACTTTGAGACATGTAGGAAGTGTTTTGTTGGTCTGAGTGAGTTTTGGGGGTTAGATGAACTGTTTGGCCAGAATTCATCTTGGTAATGCAGACTGTATTTAGAGTTTTGAAAATGTGGTTTCAGTATTGAACAATGCTTGTTAGCAATTGAGAAAAACTGTAATAAATACTGAGTATTGACCAATCAGCATCCAAGACCGCATCTATATGATTCATGATTGTAATCGTCGTGTGATGAATTCTCACCATTGATTATTATTGACGGCGTCTCCAAACCCCGGCGTGTCCACAATAGTGAGTTTGAGTTTGACTCCTTTCTCCTCGATGTCCACCGTGTGTTTGGTGATCTCCACCGTCTGATTGATCCGCTCTGCAGGAAACAGATGAACATTACCGCTCGTCTCTCCTTCATTTCATCAAAAATACAGCAAAAACTGAAATATTATTGCAATTTAAAAGAGCAGTTCTCTATGTGAATATATAGTGAAGTGTCCTGTGATCAAATCTGAGTTTATCATCACAGGGTTCTTGCAGGTTTCAGTAAGTCAAATTTAAGACATTTTAAGACCATAAGATTGGAATTTAAGACCTATACGCACATTACCAAAATTATTTAAATCAAAGAAATAAAATAAAAAATAATTTTATTTCAATGAATTCAGTCATTGAAAAAGCATTAATTTAATTTACAGATAAAGCAATGACATTAGTAACCCTCCACAGATGCCAAATGCCCAAAACCTTAGGCCCAAAATTAAAATAGGCTAAAACAAACTTGCCCTCAAATAGAATAGATTACAAAACAGCATATTAATATCCTAATAGAGATTGAACAGGCTACTCCAAACTAGGGATGCACGATTTGGGGAAGATATATAATTGCGATTATTCTGGGTAAAATGCGCATGTTGCTTTTCTTTTTTTCTTTTTTTTTTACAAATGAAAAGCGTATGCATATAACATTTTATATATGAATATTTATATATTAATGAGACTAATAATAATAATTATATTTCGATAAATACAAATGTTTAACAAAATTAGAAATATTACTATTACAATAACATTTTAATCAATTAAAAATTAAAAATAGAGAATTTAAGAATAACTATAACAATATGATAATACTAATAATAACATTTATATTTTACAGAAAACTTATTTTACAAAAAAACTGCTGGGTTACCTGTTAATATGCAGACAGCCTATGACTAAAAATCATTAGAAAGGTCTAAAGATTTATTGTAAAAAAAAATTTTTATTAAAAAACATCTGTGCTTTTTATCTGTAATATCAATTTCTAAAAGTCTATGTATTTAATATCAAAATGAGCCTCTTATGCATCCACTGTGGGGGAAAAACTGTACATTGGAGAAAAACATATGGATTGTCATAAACATTTATTTAGAGAGAAGTAATATTTTTCATATTTGTTACCCAAACTTTCATTCATACTGGAAGCCAGAGGGCGCCCTCGAGCGGAAACTCCACATTTGCCTCAGAGAAGTCATCCTTAGCCCTAATGTGAAGCTAGCGATGTAGGATAAACAGAAGATAGAAACGCTTTGACTGATGAAACGAAGACAATAAACACGACTGCATCAAGATATGGTGTATTTGAGTTCTTCAAACCTTCACTATTTTCATAATAATTAGGTATGCAGTGCTGATTGAGTGCAGACTTTATTACTGTTTAGAATAATATAAAACAATGCATGTCTGCCTCATTCTGTCCAACAAAATACAACGTTATTAAACGTAGACGTATTTTGCGGGCAGGTAATTGCCTTTATCATGGGATTTGTAGTTTTATCACCGCATACGTGTACCAATATCCCCCAGAAAGAACTACAACACAGCAAACGAACGCTCTGAGGGCGGAGTAGCAAAGACTCTAGAGCTCCGCTTTGAAGTCTACGATTCGATGCTTTTTTGCTAAAGTGTAACGTTAATAACTTTCTGCGGCCAGCGTTTCTGGAAATGAACGAGGATAAAATCTTTTTTTTAAGACCTAACTAAATGAAATTTAAGACCTCGGATGAAAATCTGGGCGTTTTTAAGACGTTTTAAGGCCTTAAATAAAAAAAAATGAATTTAAAACATTTTAAGACTTTTTAAGACCCGGCGGGAACCCTGTCATCATTACTCCAGTCTTCAGTGTCACATGACCCTTCACTAATCATTCTCATATGAGGATTTATGATTATTATCAATGCTGAACACTGTTTTTGTTTGATGAATAAAGAAACTGAATTTATTGGAAATATTATGAATGTCTCTACGGTCCAATTTAATGCATTCTTGCTGAATAAAAGTATA
>NC_137116.1:55150215-55175215 GCF_949357685.1 Gobio gobio
GTGGTTCAAACAAAAGCAGGTTTGTGAACATTGATGGTTATACACACTTATCACTTATCATTGTATTTTATACATACATTTTTTGTTGCTTGTGCGATTAGTTAATTATTGTTATTGTGCGATTAGTTAATTAGTTATTGTTGTTAAAAAAAGCCTAACCAGGGACAGGGAATTAGCCTTTGGCAAGAAGCCTATATGTGGATCATCGGCTGCTTGAAATTGTAGCAATGTCTTTTCTGCATTGTCCCTGTCAAATAAACTAATAAATATATATATATATATATATTATTTCTGATTATGGTATAGTGGCGGGAAATATCGGCCTGACCTGAGGATAGTGGCGGGAAATATCGGCCTGACCCAAGGATAGTGGCGGGAAATATCGGCCTGACCCAAGGATAGTGGCGGGAAATATCGGCCTGACCCAAGGATAGTGGCGGGAAATATCGGCCTGATCTGAGGATAGTGGTGGGAAATATCGGCCCGACCCGAGGATAGTGGCGGGAAATATCGGCCTGATCTGAGGATAGTGGCGGGAAATATCGGCCTGATCTGAGGATAGTGGTGGGAAATATCGGCCCGACCCGAGGATAGTGGCGGGAAATATCGGCCTGATCTGAGGATAGTGGTGGGAAATATCGGCCCGACCCGAGGATAGTGGCGGGAAATATCGGCCTGATCTGAGGATAGTGGCGGGAAATATCGGCCTGACCTGAGGATAGTGCGACCCGAGGATAGTGGCGGGAAATATTGGCCCGACCCGAGGATGGTGGCGGGAAATATCGGCCTGACCCGAGGATAGTGGCGGGAAATATCAGCCCGACCCGAGGATAGTGGCGGGAAATATCGGCCTCACCTGAGGATAGTGGCGGGAAATATCGGCCTGACCCGAGGATAGTGGCGAGAAATATCGGCCTGACCCGAGGATAGTGGCGGGAAATATCGTCCCGACCCGAGGATAGTGGCGGGAAATATCGGCCTCACCTGAGGATAGTGGCGGGAAATATCGGCCTGACCCGAGGATAGTGGCGGGAAATATCGTCCCGACCCGAGGATAGTGGCGGGAAATATCGGCCTCACCTGAGGATAGTGGCGGGAAATATCGGCCTGACCCGAGGATAGTGGCGGGAAATATCGGCCTGACCCGAGGATAGTGGTGGGAAATATCGTCCCGACCCGAGGATAGTGGCGGGAAATATCGGCCTGACCCGAGGATAGTGGCGGGAAATATCGGCCTGACCCGAGGATAGTGGCGGGAAATATCGGCCTGACCCGAGGATAGTGGCGGGAAATATCGGCCCGACCCGAGGATAGTGGCGGGGAATATCGGCCTGACCCGAGGATAGTGGTGGGAAATATCGGCCTGACCCGAGGATAGTGGCGGGAAATATCGGCCTGACCAGAGGATAGTGGCGGGAAATATCGGCCTGACCCGAGGATAGTGGCGGGAAATATCGGCCTGACCTGAGGATAGTGGCGGGAAATATCGGCCTGACCCGAGGATAGTGGCGGGAAATATTGGCCTGACCCGAGGATAGTGGCGGGAAATATTGGCCTGACCCGAGGATAGTGGCGGGAAATATCGGCCTGACCCGAGGATAGTGGCGGGAAATATCAGCCTGACCTGAGGATGATGGCGGGAAATATCGGCCCGACCCGAGGATAGTGGCGGGAAATATCGGCCCGACCTGAGGATAGTGGCGGGAAATATCGGCCCGACCCGAGGATAGTGGCGGGAAATATCGGCCCGACCTGAGGATAGTGGCGGGAAATATCGGCCCGACCCGAGGATAGTGGCGGGAAATAATGGCCCGACCCGAGGATAGTGGCGGGAAATATCGGCCTGACCCGAGGATAGTGGCGGGAAATATCGGCCTGACCTGAGGATAGTGGCGGGAAATATTGGCCTGACCCGAGGATAGTGGCGGGAAATATCGGCCTGACCCGAGGATAGTGGCGGGAAATATCAGCTTGACCTGAGGATGGTGGCGGGAAATATCGGCCCGACCCGAGGATAGTGGCGGGAAATATCGGCCCGACCTGAGGATAGTGGCGGGAAATATCGGCCCGACCTGAGGATAGTGGCGGGAAATATCGGCCCGACCCGAGGATAGTGGCGGGAAATATCGGCCCGACCCGAGGAAAGTGGCGGGAAATATCAGCCCGACCCGAGGATAGTGGCGGGAAATATCAGCCCGACCCGAGGATAGTGGCGGGAAATATGGAATATATAATTAAGAGGGGAATTGAGCGTCTTGCGCAAGTGATTTTATTTGCTGCTTTTTGTGCATTCACGCGTTTGAAGTGAATTCGCGTCTGACACCCAAGTTGAAAAATCTGAACGTTGGTGTCAGTTCGCGCCACGTTAACCAATCAGGAGCCTGCTCATGATAAAGGGGGGCGGGTCCGCCCAGAGTCACTCATTCAACATTGTGGACTGGAACAAAGTTTGGCTATTGCCACATAAATATCTTATTGTGAATAAAGTTAATAATAAAATTAAAATAAAAGTTTCTTTTAAAGTAATTCACAGATTCTATCCAGCAAAACGTCCTCTTAGAAAGTTTAAACCTGACAGTGCCATGATGCAGATCTGCTGGGGTTAACGGGACAGGTCTGGGGTCGGGCAGATCTCTTGATCTTGATGATTTGGGGGTTGGTGGGGGTGTGATGATGCGTGTGCTGGTGGGGGGTGGGGGGTCTTTTGAATAGAGCAGATGTCTTGAGTGAGACAATAGCCCCGGTCCCCCAACACCCTCTCACTGCCCAGCTGCCATCCTCAGACCTGATGCTTCTCCATCAGGACCCTTTCATTAACCCCTCAGGTGCTGCTCGTGTGGTGGGCAGGAATGAGCTTTATATTTCAATGACATTAATTGCCTTAAAGCTACACTATGTAACTTTTCCGTCCACTAGAGGTCGCCTGTTCAAAACAAAGGCGTAGTTTGATGACGGTACGTTTGAGCGCAGATTCTCGGGACATGTGGTCTTCACCTCACAGTAGTGTTAATTTTGTCACCTATTTTTAATTTAGTCTTAGTCTTAGTCTTGTGCCAAATGTCCTTGTTAGTTTTAGTCATATTTAGTCATTCACATATCTTTTTTTGTTAGTCAAGTTTTAGTCGACTAAAAGTCTTGTCATTTTAGTCTAGTTTTAGTCAAAAGACAACTCAAGGTATCTTAGTCAAGTTTTAGTCGACCAAAAGTCTAGTCATTTTAGTCTAGCTTTAGTCAAAGGAAAACTCAATATATTTTGTGGCAAAATAAGTTACATAAAATATATATAACCTGCATAATGTGCCACAACACCATAGCTAACTGGTTGATTTACAGCATAGATGCCTAAAATCAGCATTAGCTTATGATATGATGGGCACAAATATTGATTTTTGATCTTGATTCAGTATGAATTCATATGTAGGCTATATAGCCGACTGTACATATAAGGAAAAATAAGTTTTTTTACACTTTTTTGGGGTTATATTATATTTGCTTGCATTCTTTACTATTCACTATTATTAACATTTCAAAATTTCACAAATAAGTAAGCAGTTATGATCTGCAATACTTTTTTGAGCAACTAGACTACATGTATATTTATTAAAGAGCCATACAGGCACCCAGTGGGTAATGGCATTACAAGTGAATTTTTTTTTTTTCAGCCACAAAATGGCTCTAATTTGCCTCTTTGCAGTGGAATTCTCTATTTTAACCTTAATTAACACACTAATTGTAATATAAATAATAAAAATATTAGAAGAAAAATATTTTAAGTGGTCATTAATGGACCATAAGTATTGCACAAATAGTATTTAGTACCAAAAGATCTCCTCAAAATATTCAATAAATATTATTGAATTAAAATATAGGCTATTTATTTTTAAAATAGTTAAGGTGTATGGTCACATTTGACCATCAATGAGCATAAGTGTGACTTAATTAGTAAGGAATACCTGAGGGTTAAATACAAGAAAAACATTAATATTAATGTTAACAATGTTGCATCTCTACCACTCTCCATAATAAAATGATACTGTAAATGTGGCTGACGCACACTATGCTGTATGGTTTACCAAAAATTGCTGCAAACACCTGTAAAGTGAAGCTGTTGTGTAACTTTCGCGGCTTAAGCCATTCACATGTACGGACACAGCGCTAGAGGTATTGAGCGCTCCGGGAACCACGTGACCATGCGCGCAGGCGGAGTCTGAGAGACCTGTAGCCTACTCGAGCAACAGCGCGAACTCTTTCGGAATATTTTGAACAGCTGAATATTCATCTCATGAGAAAAAATAGAGACAATTGTAGACGAAAATGAAGAGAGATTTTATCTTATTTTTTATTTTATGCAAAACATTTTAGTCTCATCCTTTTTCGTCAACAATAATGCCTGTTAATTTAGTCTTAGTCAGTGTTTTTGGACATTGGTGCAGTCTCGTCATCGTCTCGTCTTTGTCATGGAAAAAAAGGTCGTTAACGAACATATTTAGTCTCGTCTCGTCTGACGAAATTAACACTACCTCACAGCCGGTGGAAAAGAGTCAGGATAGGACTCGGGCAGAAATCATGTTCATGTATGCGATTATTAACATTACTGTAGTGAAGCAGAGCAGGAGCGAGTGTTGTGGAGCTGAGCAAGGCCGCAGGAGCGATTGAAGAGCGGGACTGTTATTATGGCATAGTCGCTGGCGGGACTTTTATTATGACACGGCTGCCGGCGCCACTTCCTCTTTTCCAATCATGAGTGTGAGGTAACGCAACTCTGTTTATCGTATTAGATATATCTGAGTGTGTTGAAAAGGAAGTTATGACGTTCGCTCGGCGGCTGCTATGACGCTTGTTCACACTGCAGTGAGAGTAAAGGGTTTCACTGAATAAAACCGGAAACCGAGGATAACGCAGATATGACGCAATCGACAGGCGACTCCCTCACACCCATAGCTCACACGTCCCGGTTCCTCGGTTAAAATAGCAATTTCTCACGATTTACAAATAGTTGAAAACATTTGGGATATTCTAAGTACTCAACTGAACAAAATATATAACACTGGCCTAGTGGTTTCTGGATATTTTACTGCAAAAATCCCACATAGTTCACCTTTAACAGTGATAAAACAGAGGTTATGCTCATACTTCAACCCAGTCTTGGAGATCCAAACAAAATTAAAAAACCTGGACTCTCTACACTGGCTCCCGTCAGGTCTCCTACAGATTTAAACATTTGAATGCTTGCATGGTCTGGCCCCAGATTATTTATCAGAGCGTTTAACTGTGTCCAGTCCGATGTGTGACCTCTGGCCGCTCTACGGGTGGATGGGCTGTTTCTGCCCCGGCTCCCAAACTCTGGACCTCTCTTCCGTATGAGATTAGACATGCTCATTCTAAAGCCCTTCTTAAAACTCACTATTTTAGACTTGCTTATATGTGATTTCAAATATATATTGTATTTTTGTATATCTGGTATATGTTTAGTATTTAGATTTTTTCTATCCTCTTTTTACTTTTACATTGTGTCCTTTTTGCGCTTTGAGAATCATTTAAAGGCGCTATATAAAATAAAGTTTATTATTATTAAATTATTATATTTTATTTTATAAAATATATTTTAGCTTGATAATGTTTTTTATTCAATATTTTGTACTTTTAGGGGATTTTATGGTACTACATTATAGTATGTAATAGTTATTATCCATTTATTACCTGCTAATGACTTTTTGTGCCTGGACCTAAAAAGGAAATTTCCGACTCAAACTGCCATAAATCTTGAATGCAGACTTAAGTTTGGTCTCTTTTAGGGATGCACAATATATATCGGCCACCATATCGGTATCGGCAGATATATGTTCATTTTTAATGTTATCGGCCTGATAAGAACGTTTGGCCAATATATTAAAGTTGATTAATAGTGTATTATTTCTGTTCACCATGATGGGTTTGAATTAGGGATGCACGATATTATCGGCACGACATCGGCTTCGGCCGATGTGAAAAAATTATGCCGATATGCCTTGCCGATATGATAACGTGTTGATATAAATATATAGCCTATTTAGTGGAGGCGCTGTTGTTACAGTAATAAAATGAAAAGTAGAATACACAAATAAATAGAAGTTACTTCTTTATCTGAATAAATAAAGCAGTAATGAAGTCAAAGCATGGCACTTGTAAATTAAATACTTTTACATACAGTTTATTAATCTGTAATCAAATTTTATGAAATTGATGATGAAAAATAATCCAAGGAGCTCTAAAATAACTGTGAATGTTTTTATCTGAAGCTAAATACAGCATCAACTGATTCCATGCCACCCCCACTTCATGTGCACAAACATTACATCCAGAAATAAAATATTTAGATTATAACTGCATCTGTCTGGGGTGAAAAATTATTATTATTGTTATTTTCAGCGCTTTTAATATACTCTTATTATAAAAATAACTTTATTAACATTTATTTATCTTTAACAAGTGTCCTTTTAGTAAGGAGACCTCAGAAATCTGAAACCAGAATGAAAAAAAAATAGTTTTTTTGCTCAAAATGGTGGTTTCCAAACAAAGGGAAAAAATAAACATATATCGGTATCGATATCGGCATCGGCCAAAACTAGTTGAAAAATATCGGCATATCGGATATCGGCAAAAATCCAATATCGTGCATCCCTAGTTTGAATTGCTCGAAATATGATTGAAATCACTTTAAAAAAAGTGCAACATGTGTAGCTCAAGTCTGTCAGGCTACATAAATTAAAACCCTAGCAACCACATAGCAACACGCTGAAAACAACCACAACTGCAACGATAGTCAAGTTTACTGTAATTGCATAGAAATGCACACAAAGCAATTCAAAATACCTTAGCAACTGCATAGTGACACCCTAGCAACCACATAGCAACACGCTAAAAACAACTACAACTGCAGCAATAGTAAAGCTTACTACCATTGCATAAAAATGCACATAAAGCAATTCAAAATACATTTACATTCATTAATGTAGCAGATGCTTTTATCCAAAGTGACTTACAATTGAGGAATACAGCAATCGATTCATCTCGAGGAGGCAAACAAACAAGAGAAGTGCTCAAAACACCCAGTCTCAGACATTGCTCAGAGTATCATGAGCTAGAACGGGGGGGTTAAAGGAAAGTGAAAGGATAGATGTCTCAAATGTTGTCAGGGATTCTGCATTCCGGATGAAGGCGGAGCCATTTCACCAGCATGTGAACGAAAATGTTTGTCGCTCATTTACAGATCGTCGGCTTCTGGTACCTTAGCAACTGCATAGCGACACCCTGGCAACCACCCAAAACACCCTAGCAACCACATAACAATGCACAGAAAGGCATTCTGAATACTTCAGCGACTGAATAGCAAAGCCCTGCCAACCCTGGTTATGCACAGTAATCTCTAACAGAGGCATCTGCTCATCTCAGGGACTTCCTGCTGTCCGGTGATGTCATGTGTGCGGTCTCATGTTACACTGTGGGTTCGGAGCGCTGATGATGTCGTAATGGTTTACACCGATCATATCATCCAGGACCAGGAGCACTGCATCACACACACACACACACACACACACACACACACACACACACACACTATATAAGAGTTTAGGGTCGGTAAGATAGTTTATGTCAAGAATGAAAACAGAAATATTGTGAGATATTTAAAATAACTGTTACATGTATTTTAAATCATCATTACTCCAGTCTTCAGATCCTACACGAATCATTCTAACATGAGGATCTGATGATCCACACACAGCTATGATTATTATCAGAGTTGAACACTGTTGATATGTTTTTGTTGATTAGGAGAAAAGGAGAATGTGTAAGCGTCTGTTTAGTGTAAGACCAGAAAGCACCATTTCTGCCAGTTTTAGAGCTTCCTGCATTCATCGTAATTCTTGGAAAGAAGAAGAGAGACTATGATGAGTAAATGATGACTGAGTCATTCATAATTTTAGGTCATTATTGAAAGCACTTAATCCAAATAGATGTAACCCCTCCTGTTCAAACCACCCGCTCTAAGCGGGATTCGAACCCGGGTCCTCCTGCATGAGATTTGGATGCGCAAACAATGAGGCTAAAGGCTGCAACCCCTAGAGTCAGTCGCTAGAGCATTTCTTGAGATCAGAGGAGTGAGGTTTACTCACACAGCGACTACTAGCTGACCTCAGTTACACTCACCCCTAAACCTCACTCCCATCCGGGTCATGGCACCAATGTAACCCCTCCTGTTCAAACCACCCGCTCTAAGCGGGATTCGAACCCGGGTCCTCCTGCATGAGAGTCGAGGCTAAAGGCTGCAACCCCTAGAGTCAGTTGCTGGAGCATCTCTTGAGATCAGAGGAGTGAGGTTTACTAGCTGACCTCAGTTACACTCACCCCCTAAACCTCACTCCCATCCGGGTCATGGCACCAATGTAACCCCTCCTGTTCAAACCACCCGCTCTAAGCGGGATTCGAACCCGGGTCCTCCTGCATGAGAGTCGAGGCTAAAGGCTGCAACCCCTAGAGTCAGTCGCTAGAGCATCTCTTGAGATCAGAGGAGTGAGGTTTACTCACACAGCGACTACTAGCTGACCTCAGTTACACTCACCCCTAAACCTCACTCCCAGGGCTGTTTTTAGGCATACACGAACAAGGCGGTCGCCATCAGCTGAAGGGGCGCCAATGAACGCATATCAGGGGTGTGTGTGTGTGTGTTTAAAGGGTATCACGGCCACCCTGAAATATGATTGCCGCCCCCACTGGTTCCCCTAACACTATTGGATCAGAGAACTGTCTGAATGTTGCATGTAAATTTTGCATTTGGAGCGCTCAACACCATTAGATCAGAGCTCGGTCAAAGCTTTGGCAGGGTAACGCTTCTTTTAACCACACAATAAAGCTAAATTCAAAGGCCAATTAAAAAAACAGGCTCAATAAAAAGTGCACAAATCTGTATTTTGTTAGGGCCGTATTTGTGGCAGTCGAGAAATCCCGCTGTGAAAAGGGCAGATAGTGTAATATTACTCAGTGTGTATTAAAGAGGCAAAGTTGTAGGCTAACCACACTCACTTTAGCATTTCATGATATCATTATATTTAGACTCTTCTTCTCTTACTTGCACCTCCAAAAGGTGTGTGTTTTTGCGCTAATGCATTGTTAAAGGATCAGTGTGTAATTGTCCCATATAAAACTTCAACGGCCAATTTAAAAATAGTATATGCTAATTCACAATATTTATTATCCTTTATTAAACCGCTTTGTCGAGTTTAATGCATCTTTACGGCTGGTGTTGAAAGCGGAATTGAATCATTCAGTTCTAATAGTGTCTACAGGGCACAGCGTTGCGTTATTTAAAGGGGAAGTTCAAGCGTCAATGAGAAACAAAGACCGCACTGAAGCAATACTCATTCTTGTTACTTTCAAGTGACTGGAACAGCTTTTATACGTAGTTTCCAAATTGTATTTGTATATATTTGTTAATAAGGATTACAGTTCCAAAATGGTATGTATGTATGTATTAGGATTAAAATTAATACCAGTAATACCATGTTGCTTTTTAAGATTTGGCTGGGGGGTGCCAATCAGGATTTCGCCTAGGGCGACAAAATGGCTAGAAATGGCCTTGCACCAATGTAACCCCTCCTGTTCAAACCACCCGCTCCAAGCGGGACTCGAACCCGGGTCGGCCTGCATGAGAGTCGAGGCTAAAGGCTGCAACCCCTAGTGTCAGTCACTGGAGAGTCTCTTGAGATCAGAGAAGAGAGGTTTACTCACACAGCGACTACTAGCTGACCTCCGTTACATAGAGGTGAACCAAAACTTGATCTGCATCACACATTGGGCATGAACTGAAGTGTGTGTCCTCTCTCATACTGTAGATGTGGAGATGGATGATTCCTGCCGTGGCATTTGAACAACTGGTTTGACTTCAGGATCAAAAGAAACTTCAATTCTGCCATCTGTCACTGACAGCACACACACACACACACACACACACACACACACACACACACACACACACACACACACTGCATGCACCGCAGCTCACTGACAGCACACACTGCAGACATCTCGTTCTAGAGAAACACACACACACTCACACACTGTTTGATTTCAATGCAGCGACCTTTACAGAGATAAATACAACATGGCAGCCAGCCTTCCACGCCATTAAGCTTCAATGCAGAGAGAGAGAGAGAGAGAGAGAGAGAGAGAGAGAGCTCTTGAAGCATTGACAGAATGTGTGTGTGTGTGTGTGGGTGTTTGCTGTTGCGTTCTGCTTTTGCGTAGGATGATGGGTTGTTTTCTAGGAACTGTACATGTGTGTGTTCATGGGTCAAGTGTGTGAAATCTCTCTGAACAGCTTTACTCCATATCGTAAAATAGAATTGCTTTATCGTTTAACAGAAGCTATTCTAGGAGCTTTACTCGCCTTCAGGGTTTACCACTACACCAGAAGTCTCTTGTGCTCACTAACTCAATATTTCATCAATAATACAGGACACACTGTGAAATATTATTACCATTTAAAATATCTGATTTATATGAGAATGTATAGTAAAGATCCTTAACTGATCATTCTCATATGAGGATCTGATGCTCAACACACACTTATGATTATTATCAGTGTTGAGGGCAGTTGAGCTGAAATGATGCATTTTTTTAAGGATTTTTTTTTTGATGAGTAGAAAGTTAAAAACAGCATTCATGGAAATATTCTGTCACTTTTGATCAAATGAATGCATCCTTACTGCATACAAGTAATTTCTTTAAAAGAAAAGAACCCAGCCGAGCTTAGCCCCGCCCACAACATCAGAGGTGGGGAAGTTGGGTCAGGACTATGCTGGACCCAGAGCTGTTCGGACCAATCAGATCATCAGGGCGGGCTTTATACGATGATGGACAGATGATGAAGAGTGACGTCATCATCACTTGGGTTGAACTGGTTTGCTAAACGGAGAACGTGTTGGTGTGTGCGTTCTCCTCTACTATCTCTCTCAGAGATGATGATGGTGTTGGTCAAACTCTGTGTGTCCTTAAAGGGGGGATGAACTGAGAAATCATCTTTCCTTTGAGCCTTTGATATATAAGAGTTTATCACGATATAAGAACATCCAGTAAGTTTCAGAGCTGAAAACGTCCTTGTTAGTCAAAGAAAAGCTTTTATTGACACCAGACTCAGAAAACGAGAGATCTTAGAATATGTCGACCACTGATGTCACAGGACGCAGAAGCTCCGCCTCAAGCCCCGCCCACCAACCAAACATGCCGGTTCCAGCTCACGTGTGTAAGACACTGCGTTTGTTCGCTTCATTTAACCGCGGATTCGTTTGTAAACAAGACACAGGTGGAGACTTGATCTGCAGACATACTGAGATTAAAACACAACGCTGTGCTTCTGGATCCCACAGGAACGCTGAACACACTGATGTGAGTAAAACATGTGTTTATGTGTGTTAGTATTGCATTGTTACAGATGGTTTGATATCTATTGATCACACACCTCAGCACGCGGTCACAGGCTGGAGAAGCTGTTATTGGTTCATTCGAGATCAGACTCAGACTTGTAACGCCAGCTCGCAAAGCCCAACGTCCCGGAGTGTGTGTGTTTCAGACGGGCTATAGTGAAATAACATTCCTTTCTTGCGTGCGCATGTGTGTGTGTGTGTGTGCGGTTCGCGGTTATATTCACTGATGATCGAGCAGAATGATACAGAAATGTAATTCCAGTCAATGGCGGGTGATGAGAGATGAATCTGTGTTTGTTTGATAAAGATATTTGTCGAGTCCTGTGAGTTTCTCCACACGCTTTCAAAACAATCCCCACATGCACTGAGAGGAGCTCAAGCTCATTAAATATGCAAATCTTATCCAATCCTAGCCGTGGGCGTTTACTTCCAAGTCTTCAGTGCGACACGCCCATCAAAACCCAGCATTTCTCCAGAGAGCCTCAAAACCAGGCCAGAGAATAGCCTATTACTGACCTCAAAATGATAAAGCCAGTTCATGACCCCTTTAAACTCTTACACAACACCGGCACAGATCGTCTACACTCGTCTTCTTCTTCTACTTCCTCTAGCGTGTGCAGTTGAGTTCTGTTGACATGTGTTGCTCAACACACTTCACTCACTCCAGTGCTCTGATTGGCTGTAGGTCTGTCCAATTCACCCTTCACCGCGAGTTTGATTGACAGGCGATCTGACCAATCACATCGCCGAATCTGCCAGTTTGTCCGACAAAGCAGTCAGGAGAGTTAGTAGATTAATATAAGTTAGTATAAATGATTATATTTCAACAACGAATTGGGGAAAAACTATTGTATTATTAGAAGTTAATGCAAAAACTATGTGTTTTTAAATACCATGTGTTATTTGAGATTATTATATCTAAAAATAAATGAATTTAGGCTAATAGTTTGGGCTCTGTTGTTAACCTTGAATATTAGTAATGTGCAACTAAGGGCTCCCTATATTTTACAGCAATATCTTTAAAAAACTTTTGGTTATAATTGTATTAATTTAAGGACAGACACAATTCAGTAAACCACTGTTTAATAAAAATAAATAAACAGCCATTTTGTAAAACTGCAGAAGCGAACCGTGAGTTTAGTGCCGTTACACCCCTAATACTGACGTGTTTCAGTGTTGATTGATGTTTATTTGATGCTTATCAATGATCTAGATTCAGAGATGATGGTTCACGAGCAGCTTTAACTGAGGCGCTACAGCGATCACCACACATTAATGAGACACACAACGCTATTTACTGTTTACATTTCTTTAAAAAAAGACAACATTTTAAAGTTGAGACTTTGTTTCATATCAAAAGTAACTCGCTCTGTCCTGTGTGTCAGCGTGATGTCAGTGTCTTTGCTCCGCGATGTATTTTCTCTACGTGAGAACGTGTGTGTGTGGCGTGAGAACATGTGTGTGTGTGTGTGGTGTGAGAACGTGTGTGGCGTGAGAACGTGTGTGTGTGGTGTGAGAACGTGTGTGTGTGTGTGGTGTGAGAACGTGTGTGGCGTGAGAACGTGTGTGTGTGGTGTGAGAACGTGTGTGTGTGTGGTGTGAGAACGTGTGTGGCGTGAGAACGTGTGTGTGTGGTGTGAGAACGTGTGTGTGTGTGTGGTGTGAGAACGTGTGTGTGTGGTGTGAGAAAGTGTGTGTGTGTGTGGCGTGAGAACGTGTGTGTGTGGTGTGAGAACGTGTGTGTGTGGTGTGAGAACGTGTGTGTGTGTGGTGTGAGAGCGCCATGGCTTGTCGGACATAGCAACAGTAACTAAAGGGGGCGGGGCTTTGCGAACGGTCAATTGAGTGCAGAGGCATTTTCTGTCCTGGTTGGGTTGAAACAGCCCATAATCACAGCCCATGGAGCCGGAGCGGACTCATATTCTGACTAGAATCTCTGAGACTGAGATAAACCCCACCTGACCACAAACTTTTGATCAGTCATTTAAACCAGACAGTGTTTCTCCTGCTATTGATGCCAGACATTAGACGGATACTAGAGACACAAAACCACAAACTAAACCAGAAACTAAACCAGAAACTAAACCAGACTGAAACCAGATCGAGTGATGGACAACCTGCTTTATGGTCTGAACCCACATCACTAACAAATCTCAGGGTTCACACTCGCCTCCAGCTCAGGTAACCATGACAACGCCTCCAGCTCAGGTAACCATGACAACGCCTCCAGCTCCTGTAACCATGACAACGCCTCCAGCTCAGGTAACCATGACAACGCCTCCAGCTCAGGTAACCATGACAACACCTCGAGCTCCTTTAACCATGACAACGCCTCCAGAGAGGAACAGCACTTTCATCCTCCATCAGAGCTCAAAGCGACATCAGATTTCTGATCAAGATGAGGCTGAGGCGTTATTACAATCCTGAAGAGATGAAGTGCGTCAGTCGAGGGTGTGTGTGTGTGTGTGTGTCACCGCTCATTAAAAGCCTTACACGCGCTTGAACAGCCACGGAAGCGACACGCGGAATAAACCCCCGTTCGGGATGAGTTAGAGGAGTGGATCTACTCACCTCGCCGTCCTCTGAGCGCGAGCATCGGCCGGCCGGAGGAGGGATGAGGGGAGCAGGTGCGGATGCAGGAGGGATGAGGGAGGATGCGGAGGCAGGAAGAGAGAGAGAGAGAGAGAGAGAGAGAGAGAGAGAGAGAGAGAGAGAGAGAGAGAGAGAGAGTCATCAGTTCATCCGCTCAAGCACAGTAAAGACAGAGTAAATCAGTCCCCGTGTGTGTGTGATATTACCGGATTTCATCAGCCTGCTCTTGTATCGGATGTTGGTGGTCATGTTTCCCTCAGCTCTGCTGTGCTCGTGCTCGTCTGTCTCACGCGCAGTCCCGCTGGGAACCCCGGGCGTAGAGGGGCGTGGCCATCGCACACGAAACCCGCCCATCCACCCACACGTCATTCCCAGAACAGCTGCGCTTCCGTCCTTTTATTATGAAAACCCGAAACTGTTGTCCTTTGAATATGTTGTTCATTTCTTTCTCTTTTATGCAGAAGCTGTCTCCGTTATGTCTCCGCGTTTTCCTGCTGAATTTAACATCCCTTAGAGTTTCCTCAAAGATAAAAAATTATACAATCAATGACGTGTTTTTACAACTTGTCGAATAAAGTTATGCAGTTTCTACTAATTCAAGTCGGTTTAATGTAGAAATATCTTAAACATCCAAGCTGATTGTATTTAAAAAACTGAAGACAGGAACTTTTTTATGGTGGGATTTAACCATTATAAAATAATGTCGTTATTGTACCATTTTTTGTGTGTGTGTATAATTCCATATTTTTACACTCTAAAAAATGCTGGGTTAAAAATAACCCAAGTTGGGTTGAAAATGGACTAACCCAGCAATTGGGTTGTTTTAAGACAGTGATTGGGTTGTTTTAACCCAGCGCCAGTGATTGGGTTGTTTTAACCCAGCGCCAGTGATTGGGTTGTTTTAACCCAGTGCCAGTGATTGGGTTGTTTTAAGACAGTGATTGGGTTGTTTTAAGACAGTGATTGGGTTGTTTTAACCCAGCAATTGGGTTGTTTTAAGACAGTGATTGGGTTGTTTTAACCCAGTGCCAGTGATTGGGTTGTTTTAAACCCAGCGATTGGGTTGTTTTAAGACAGTGATTGGGTTGTTTTAACCCAGCGATTGGGTTGTTTTAAACCCAGCGATTGGGTTGTTTTAACCCAGCGCCAGTGATTGGGTTGTTTTAACCCAGCGATTGGGTTGTTTTAAGACAGTGATTGGGTTGTTTTAACCCAGCGATTGGGTTGTTTTAACCCAGCGCCAGTGATTGGGTTGTTTTAAGACAGTGATTAGGTTGTTTTAAACCCAGTGATTGGGTTGTTTTAAACCCAGCGATTGGGTTGTTTTAACCCAGCGATTGGGTTGTTTTAAGACAGTGATTGGGTTGTTTTAAACCCAGCGATTGGGTTGTTTTAACCCAGTGATTGGGTTGTTTTAAGACAGTGATTGGGTTGTTTTAAACCCAGCGATTGGGTTGTTTTAAGACAGTGATTGGGTTGTTTTAAACCCAGCGATTGGGTTGTTTTAACCCAGTGATTGGGTTGTTTTAAGACAGTGATTGGGTTGTTTTAAACCCAGCGATTGGGTTGTTTTAACCCAGTGATTGGGTTGTTTTAACCCAGCGATTGGGTTGTTTTAAGACAGTGATTGGGTTGTTTTAAACCCAGCGATTGGGTTGTTTTAAGACAGTGATTGGGTTGTTTTAACCCAGCGATTGGGTTGTTTTAAGACAGTGATTGGGTTGTTTTAAGACAGTGATTGGGTTGTTTTAACCCAGTGATTGGGTTGTTTTAAGACAGTGATTGGGTTGTTTTAACCCAGTGATTGGGTTGTTTTAACCCAGCGATTGGGTTGTTTTAAGACAGTGATTGGGTTGTTTTAAGACAGTGATTGGGTTGTTTTAACCCAGTGATTGGGTTGTTTTAAGACAGTGATTGGGTTGTTTTAACCCAGTGATTGGGTTGTTTTAAGACAGTGATTGGGTTGTTTTAACCCAGTGATTGGGTTGTTTTAACCCAGCGATTGGGTTGTTTTAAGACAGTGATTGGGTTGTTTTAAGACAGTGATTGGGTTGTTTTAAGACAGTGATTGGGTTGTTTTAAGACAGTGATTGGGTTGTTTTAAGACAGTGATTGGGTTGTTTTAAGACAGTGATTGGGTTGTTTTAACCCAGCGCCAGTGATTGGGTTGTTTTAACCCAGTGATTGGGTTGTTTTAAGACAGTGATTGGGTTGTTTTAAGACAGTGATTGGGTTGTTTTAACCCAGCGATTGGGTTGTTTTAAGACAGTGACTGGGTTGTTTTAAGACAGTGATTGGGTTGTTTTAAGACAGTGATTGGGTTGTTTTAAGCAAACATTTAACCCAACCGCTGGGTTAAAACAACCCAATTTCGGGTTAGTCCATTTTCAACCCAACTTGGGTTATTTTTAACCCAGCATTTTTTAAAGTGTATGTACACAAATCCATATTTATGTTTTCAGTTTTTGTCGTATATGCTACATTTCACTGATTTTGTGTGTTCTACAATATTTATTTCAAACGATAAAACCAACTTAATAAAATATTCAGAATTAAAAATCCTTAAAATATAAAAAATAATATAAATTATACACGATCAGGCATAACATTATGACCAGTGAATAACACTGCTGTTAGTGTGTGGGATATATTAGGCAGCAAGTGAACATGTAGTCCTCAGAGTTGATGTGTTAGAAGCAGGAGAAATGGGCAAGCGTGAGGATTTGAGCGAGTTTGACAAGGGCCAGATTGTGACGGGTCAGAGCATCTCCAAAACTGCAGATCTTGTCCCTGATCTCAGATGTTACGCCTGATCGGTGGTTAAGTCCATATTTTGATTTAAAATAAAGAGATAGGCGTGTCATGTGCAGCATTAATGGTGAATGAACACCAGTATATCATCGTTTGTGGTGTGTGAAGAGAAAATGACATTCATAAAAACACACAAAGCATTAACTCATCAAATGACTCAAAGTTATTTATTTCTCAACATGAGCAAGTACAAAAAGAAGGAAGCGAGCGTTACTGTACCGCACTAATGTGTTAATCCTTTAAAAGAGCTAAACAGGAGATGAGCAGTCAAAATAACAACCACACACACAACAAAACAGAATCAGTGTGTGCAGCAGACGTCAGTGATGAGCAGATAAACGTTAAAACACAGTAAAACGTGCCCGAAATATTAAGAGCACCGCAGTCGATGATATTAAAGTAGAAAATCAGGCAATAAAGCGGACAGAACCCACACCATGAGGACCCAAAGAACAGAAAGACTACACGTGTGTGTGTCTGAGTGGAGTTAGGGCGTTTCTGTGAAAGAAAACACACAATAAACACGTCACTTTAGTACCATAATAACTATATTCACAGCACACTCTGGGAATATGAATTATTGCTCCTTTTAAAAAGACACTGATGAGATTATAGAAAACATGATGTCAAGAGATTGTCCAGTTGTAGTTTTGTCCTGACCCAATCAGACGTTCTTCCCATTGGACGGGAGGTTGTGTTCCTGTAGCGTCCACTAGAGGGAGACGCTGACACACACACACACACACACACACACACTCGAGGCATTTGAAAGGCTTATGTTAGTGATGTTACTCACACATTTTAAACAAACCGTCTGCGAGTGTGTCACAAATTATGAACCTGTACGTTTGATAAAACTGTAAACTTGAGCAGGTGCATCCATTTCATCTACACACACACACGCGCGCTGAACAATGCCAGTAAAATCATGATATAAATTATTAACAGCGTCTAACCGGATTGGACAGAGATCATGACGGAGTGTTTGTTTAGTGTGGAGGTTATAGAGATCATTAACATAAATCTGATAATCATGAGGATAAGACACGAGTGTTTAGACATGGGGAGGATATGATAACCTCCAGTCAGATGGCACTTCCTGTTCCCACAACACACACACACACACACACACACACACACTTTTAGTCGTCTCCCGGTTTCATCTTCATCTGAGCTTGCATCTGAGCGATCATCTGCTGCATGCGTCTCAGCTGCGAGAGAGGAAAAGGCAGATTTATTATATTAATTATTATTATTACAGGTATTAACTCTATTAACACACTAAGGCTTCATCAGTGAATGTATTGACTAGCATGAGCAGTGTGTGTGTGTGTGTGTGTGTTACTGTATTTGTTGATCTTTGTTAACGTTAGCTAATGTAAATCCAGCTGTTAGTGCATTAACTAATGCTGACACGATTTTCATAAAGTATTAATAAATGCGTTATAAGTGCAGTTCATTATTAGATCATGTTAACTAATGAAGCTTAATGTAAAGTGTTACCTATTTGTGTGTGTGTGTGTGTGTGTGAGTGTGTGTGTGTGTGTGTGTGTGTGTGTGTGTGTGTGTGTGTGTGTGTGACAGAGTGTGTGTGTGTTGGGTAGGTTTAGGGGTAGTGTGTGTGCGTGAGAGAGAGTGTGTGTGTGTGTGTGTGTTTGGTAGGTGTGTGTGTGAGTGTGTGTGCGTGAGAGGTAGTGTGTGTGTGAGAGTGTGTGTGAGATAGGTAGGTTCAGGGGTAGTGTGTGTGTGTGTGTGTGTGTGTGTGTGTGTGTAAGTGTGTGTGACGGGTAGGTTTAGGGGTAGTGTGTGTGTGTGTGTATGTGTGTGTGTGTGTGTGTGTGTGTGTGTGTGTGTGTGTGTGTGTGTGTGTGTGAGTGTGTGTGTGTGAGTGTGTGTGTGTGACGGGTAGGTTTAGGGGTAGTGTGTGTGTGTGTGTAATGGGTAGGTTTAGGGGTAGTGTGTGTGTGTGTGTGACGGGTAGGGGAAGTGTGTGTTTGTGTGTGTGTGATGGGTAGGTTAAGGGGTAGTGTGTGTGTGTGTGTGTGTGTGTGTGTGTGTGTGTGTGTGATGGGTAGGTTCAGGGGTAGTGTGTGTGTGTGTGTGTGTGTGTGTGTGTGTGTGTGTATGACGGGCAGGGGTAGTGTGTGTGTGTGTGTATATGTGAGTCTGTGTGTGTGTGTGTGTGTGTGTGTGTGCGTGTGTATGTGTGTGTGTTCTCTAATCGTCATGATCGTTTTGATTAGTGTTGTGTAATTGTGTTTGAGTGTACGTGTCGGCCTACATGTTGTGCGGTAAAGTGTGAAAATACACTAACACTCACTTCTGATTAGACATTAAGCTGGAAATAATATATTATCTATGACAAGTGATACACACACACACACACACACACACACACACACACACACACACACACACACACACACACACACACTACCCCTTAACCTACCCATCACACACACACAAACACACACTTCCCCTACCCGTCACACACACACACACTACCCCTAAACCTACCCATTACACACACACACACACTACCCCTAAACCTACCCGTCACACACACACACTCACACACACACACACACACACACACACACACACACACACACACACACACACACACACACACACACACACACACACACACACACACACACACACACTTTACATTGTAAGCATTTCTGCATGTTCTGTGCTGCAGGAAGCTGATGTCATTTCCTGTGCAGACATGCATGTTTATAAAATGCACTGATTGCATCCGCAGCAGATCTAAATGTGTTCCCACAGGCCAAGCAGATTTAGCACGCGAGTGTGTCGGCTCCAAACCACAACACACACAACGACAGATACTAATATACAGTACGTTAGATGTGTGTGTGTGTGTGTGTGTGTGTGTGTGTGTGTGTGTGTGTGTGTGTGTGTGTGTGTGTGTGTGTGTGTGTGTGTGTGTGTGTGTCGTACCTCTGCCTCCTTCTCCAAGAGGATCTGGTCTTTGTCCATCACATCTTCCTCGACCGCCCTGCTGGATCACACGATTACAAACACACCAGGGTTACACACGGCACAGAATGACCAAACGCTCTGACCCCTGACCCCTGACCCCTGGGGTCGTGTGTGTTGATGCTCCGTACCTGCCAGCTCGCTTTAGCCTCTCCGAACGGAAGTTCTCATAGTGGAGATCCTGAGTGACCTCCTGCAGGTCCTGCATGTGAGTCCTACACACACACACACACACACACACACACACACACACGTAAGGCTTACAGATCTACACCAGCAGAGGGCGCTGCAGAACACATGGAGAAATCCAGTCACACACAGATCATATTTCACCCAAAAATTATGAGACAAATTCATAATAACTTTAAAATTCTACACTAATATTATCTAAAAGTATACATGAGTTAAAAAAATTCATATTTAAAGTACTTATACATCATTTGTTCATGTTGTTTTTTGTTCTACCTTGAATATTTATGCTGATTTTAATGCAATTATTTTCAGTAACAATAGCGTCTCATTTATTAACATGAGCAATTATTTTTTAAAGCAATTATTATTTTTTGTTAATGTTAGTTCACAGTGCATTAATAAATGTAGACCAAGAATTAATAAGAATGTAGAATTATTCTTTGTTGTTTGTTCATGTTAAATAAAATATTATATATTATTAGCAGTCGATTGTGAAATGACGCGTTTCCATGAACTGATGTTATGCGACTGAAACAATGTTTTCCTCTCGTGATCAGTCATTCCAAAAATTGTCACGTATATGTTGGGTTTATGTATATCCCAGCCTCCGCACGCCATTATTATTACTGGAAGGAGACGTGTGTGTGTGTGTGTGTGTGTGTGTGTGTTATCCAAGCACTGATGGCAAGGAAAGCCCCTTATACTTGAGCGGCACGTATGAGGTGTGTGTGTGTGTGTGTGTTTCTCTCTCAGATCTGCTTCAAGCTCTTGATAAATTGTGGTGTTTTCTATTCTATTGTCTTTTATGAGTTTAATAAAGAACTCGTTTTCTGTCCAGACACACCATCATCTGTAAAGAATGATCCACTCTTACATACGCAGGTTATTGTGACGCATTAGACAATGTTTGGTGGGGGGGCACAGACTCAGAGAGGTAAACCTACTATTAATTAAACCTGAAGAGAAGTTAGTTGCACTTTATTTTTGATATTAATATTGTATTTATATAATTTTAATGTTGAAACACAACAGCAAAAGTAGCAGGTAAACAGAGCACATTTAAATACATGTGAACAGTGAACCAGTATAAATAGAGGTAATAATACTGTAATATTATTGATAACAAAACGTATTATAATGAGTGAAAAGGAATTCAAAATGAGCAACTTCAAATGTGATATGAAATAACAAAACTCAACAGTAGTAGAAGCACATGGGCTGTGGGAAATGCAATGCAATGCAGGATTTTTTTCCATCATAGTTTTAAACAAGATGGACAAACATAATTGACAACAGTAGAAAGGCTTTTGAGCTCAACAAGAGGCTGTAGCAGTGTTTATTCATATTTATATTACATTATAAATATATTATTTGTGTTTCCCACAGGATTTTGTGAGACTGTGGGTAGACATTGGTCCTCTAGGCTAGGGGCTGCTCCCCAAAAGAACATTTTGTTCATTTTAAATTTAAATGCATAAATCTGGTGCATTTTGAGAGCAAAATTAAGTGACGAGATCCATGAATAAAATTAGTTTTTTGTAAACAATTTTGTACTTTAGTAGTAATTTATTTATTGGTTGCATAGATATGAATGGTGATGGTATAGGGCACATAAATGATCGTTCATAAATGGTAAAACATGTTGGAGTATGCATTCGATCAATCAAAAATATGCAGCAAAAGAGGTTACCTTCGTTGAGTTAACTTATTTCTGGAATAATTCGAGGGGGCCTGTAATATATATTTATTATGTGAATATTTAGGCTATAAGGTCTAACTGTTCACATTCCTCATGGTTCAGTCTGTATGTGCTATATTCAGGGAAAAAATTACTTCTGTCCAATAAAAATAAAGAAAATAAAAACAAATAATTAGGGCTGTCAAAAGATTAATCGCGATTAATCGCATCCAAAATAAAAGTTTGTGTTTACATAATATATGTGTGTGTACTCTGTTAATTATTATTTATATATAAATGTATTATTTACACCCACATTCATGAATATATTTAAGAAATATTTGCATGTATATACATTTATATAATCTATAATATATATAAATTTTAATGTTTTATATATAAAAATAATATTTTTTTCGTAAACATATACATGCTTGTGTGTGTATTTATATATAAATAATAATTAACAGAGTACACACACATATATTATGTAAACACAAACTTTTATTTTGGATGCGATTAATCGCGATTAATCTTTTGACAGCCCTACAAATAATCTAACTATGCAAAAGAACAAATAAATACAATCAGAGCAAAGATGCTTATAAAATCAACTTTTCAGGTTTTTCTGGTAGGTCTAACATTAGTTCTCATGTACAGAAACTGAATATCAGTAATCAAATGTAAAATCTGATTGACTGTATAAATTAAAGACTGTTATTAAAATTACAAAAGCTAGAGCAGTGAGTGATTTCCTTGTGTTTTGTTGTTTGATTAACATTAAAAGCACAGACAGCAGGAATATTAGTTTGCTAGAATACTCAAGACGCTCATGTTGACCATTTTTGTGTGAATTTGTCCGTTTAAGCGCAAGACTCGAAAGAGAACTCAATATTTGCGCGCTATCTGAGACGCTTCGGATGAGCGCACACATAATCTTCTCACAGCGCGCACAACTTCTCACTCGCGTCTTCTGGCTCCTGAATTGGCTTAGTTTTAGTTCATTTTTGTGCGCAAATGATTTTTTATACGTTTTAAAGCAGAGAAACCAACCACTGCACATCGCCGTCCGTTTGCGGCCACTATTTACTCCGATATCAACACATTAGAGTGATTCCTCTCCAGAGCGGAGGCGATCCACAACCACAGCAACAACAGGGAGGAGTGCAGTGGCCACTTACATGCATACAATTAAATATAAATAAATCAATGCACTGTCAAATATTAGTTTTAGTTAAGAAAACCGCTGGAACTACTAGTAAAGAAATAATACTGTTAAGTCCAACAACATATCACCTTCCGACTCTGATGGGTGGGGGGTAGGATTGGGTATCGTTTGGTTTTTTTTCGATTCCGGTGCCAAACCGATACTTTTAAAGCGATACCGGTGTCTAAACGGTGCCTGAACCGATACTTTAAAAAAAAGGCCACAAACCGAGGTGGATGACATTAAATGGCTTTTTATTTTTTTTATTTAAATTGAACCATTTATTAAAAGTTTAATGTATACTTAAATGTATGAATATAAATAAATACAAAACACAATTTACTTATTTTCAAATTATTATTGACTTATTTACAAATTCACAGTAAAACCTAAGCCACCTAACCCAACTACAACAAGCCTTAACTCTGAATAACAGTTACAGTAATAACAGCAGTCGTCTGTATTCTTGCTCTGCTACAAACCAGCTTCAGCTTCAGCTTTATTTTGAAATATGATCATATTCTCTGGCTAAATATTTTAGAACGCATCGCCTTAATGTTTCCATGGCGACGCGTTATGTTTCTCACATGACACACAGCAGCCGCAATAGCGCTGACAGCTCAGCTGTATCGGCTTTATTTCGCTTTTTCTTTTTATTCAAAATATTCACAAACTTCTTAACTGTGTCACAAACTATCTGATGTTCAAATGTGTTAGTGAATGTGTGTTAGTTGATCTATAAAGCGCAATGGGCGGCACCATGTTAGTTTGCGCCTCAGAATCGGATCTGTCGGATTTACAACACTTGAGTTCATTCTCGTCTCACTAAATACATGAAAGTAAGTGACCAGTGAACTGGAAGAAGAACAGAGTGCACTATATAGTTACTGTATAATGTGCATGTATCGGATGTGAGTAAAACATGTAACGTTAGTCAAATTATAACGGTCTGAAAGGATTGTCATTGCCGCTTTCATAGACATCAGTGTGTGTTTTTTGCTAGTAGCCTACTTATGAGCATGTAAATGTCTGAAACCTGAAATAAACATGATGTGGTTGAAAACACTGAATAGTTGTCATGAGTTGTGGTTGAAAACACTGAATAGTTGTGGTTGAAAACACTGAATAGTTGTCATGAGTTGTGGTTGAAAACACTGAATAGTTGTGGTTGAAAACACTGAATAGTTGTCATGAGTTGTGGTTGAAAACACTGAATAGTTGTGGTTGAAAACACTGAATAGTTGTCATGAGATGTGGTTGAAAACACTGAATAGTTGTCATGAGATGTGATGTGACGAGCGCTGAGCGTCTGTCTCTGGCTCAGCCAAAGCGCGAAAGCACGTTTGAATTTTGGCACCGAAATGAGGAACCGAAATCTGCGTTCTGATTCGGTCCGGTGCATACCGGTTATAATATGGCACCGGATTTCGGTACCCAACCCTAGTGTGTGTGTGGGGGGGGGGGGGGCACTTGCGGTGGCCAAATTACATTTTGGGGGTGGCACGTGTGTGTGTGATGGGTAGGTTAGGGCAGTGTGTGTGTGTGTGTGTGTGTGTGATGGGTAGGTTAGGGCAGTGTGTGTGTGTGTGTGTTTGTGTGTGTGTGTGATGGGTAGGTTAGGGCAGTGTGTGTGTGTGTGTGTGTGTGTGTTTGTGTGATGGGTAGGTTAGGGCAGTGTGTGTGTGTGATGGGTAGGTTAGGGCAGTGTGTGTGTGTGTGTGTGTGTGTGATGGGTAGGTTAGGGCAGTGTGTGTGTGTGTGTGTTTGTGACGGGTAGGTTAGGTTAGGGCAGTGTGTGTGTGTGTGTGTGTGTGTGTGTGTGATGGGTAGGTTAGGGCAGTGTGTGTGTGTGTGTGTGTGTGTGTGTGTGTGATGGGTAGGTTAGGGCAGTGTGTGTGTGTGTGTGTGTGTGTGTGTGTGTGTGTTTGTGATGGGTAGGTTAGGGCAGTGTGTGTGTGTGTGTGTGTGTGTGTGTGTGTGTGTGTGTGTGTGTGTGTGTGTGTGTGTGTGTGTGTGTGTGTGTGTGTGATGGGTAGGTTAGGGCAGTGTGTGTGTGTG
>NC_137116.1:55180215-55232715 GCF_949357685.1 Gobio gobio
TGCACAGGAACAGGAAAGGAAGTGAAGAAATGGCCGTGTATGAAAACTGAAACAAGAAAAGCAGATTAGAGACCTATTTCGACCATTTCATAAGCTAGTCAGTAGTTCAGACGCACAATACACTACACACAATACACACACTACACACTACACTACACAACACACACTACACACAGTACACTACACACACTACACAACACACAGTACACTACACACAATACACTACACTACACTAGACCACACACACACACACACACTACACCACACACACTACACTACACACACTAAACACACTACACAACACACACTAAACACACTACACTACACTACACACTACACTACACACAATACACTACACTACACTACACTACACTACACTACACACACTACACACATAAATAGGCCTACAGTAAGCTGAGCCTTGGATAAAACTATCTCTATATCATGAATCATTGTTTACATCAATGATACATCATTGCATTATCGATATCTCGATATTAGGGGTGTAATTATATATCGTTAGACGATATATCGCGATATAAAAATGTGACGATATGTATCATTGATGGAAACGATATGATTCATGATATAGAGTTGTTTTATCCAAGGCTCAGCTTACTGTAGGCCTATTTATGTCATAAAGGCATCGTCAAAAGAACGAATCGAGTGTCTAATCCAAACACAAGTCTTCAGAAGAGACACGATGGCTTGATATGATGAATATATTTAACACGACGCACATACTGTAGTAAACACGGACGTTCAAATAATTGCGTAATGCGCAAAAACATGAGAGTGAGTAAATGCAGGGGGAAAATGTTTTGTTTACAGAGTTTCAGTGACATTATTACATTAAACGACTATATATAATGTTGAATATAATGTATAATAATGCAATGGGGGAATATTTGTGGGTCCTGATAATAATACACCAATAATAATAACATGTTAATAATAATAAAAAAGTAAAAACATTTTTATTTTGGCTTAAAATATCGGGATACATATCGTATCGTGAGTTCAGTATCGCGATTTATATCGAAATGTGAGTTCAGTATCGCGATTTATATCGAATCGTGAGTTCAGTATCGCGATTTATATCGAATCGTGAGTTCACGATTTATATTGAATCGTGAGTTCAGTATCGCGATTTATATCGAACCGTGAGTTCAGTATTGCTATTTATATTGCATCGTGAGTTCAGTATCGCGATTTATATCGAATCGTGAGTTCAGTATCGTGATTTATATCGAATTGTGAGTTCAGTAGCGTGATTTATTTCGAATCGTGAGTTCAGTATCGCGAACCGTGAGTTCAGTATCGTGAACCGAGAGTTCAGTATCGCGATTTATATCGAACCGTGAGTTCAGTATCGCGATTTATATCGAATCGTGAGTTCAGTATCGTGATTTATATTGAATCGTGAGTTCAGTATTGCGATTTATATCGAACCGTGAGTTCAGTATCGCGATTTATATCGAATCATGAGTTCAGTATCGTGATTTATATTGAATCGTGAGTTCAGTATCGTGATTTATATCGAACCGTGAGTTCAGTATCGCGATTTATATCGAACCGTGAGTTCAGTATCGCGATTTATATCGGATCGTGAGTTCAGTATCGTGATTTATATGGAATCGTGAGTTCAGTATTGTGATTTATATCAAATCGTGAGTTCATTATCGCGATTTATATCGAATCGTGAATTCAGTATCGCGATTTATATCGAATCGTGAGTTCAGTATCGTGATTTATATGGAATCGTGAGTTCAGTATTGTGATTTTTTTCGAATTGTGAGTTCAATATCGCGATTTATATCGAATCGTGAATTCAGTATCACGATTTATATCGAATCGTGAGTTCAGTATCACGATTTTTATCGATTCGTGAGTTCAGTATCACGATTTTTATCGAATCGTGAGTTCAGTATCACGATTTTTATCGAATCGTGAGTTCAGTATCGCGATTTATATTGAATCGTGAGTTCACGATTTATATCGAATCGTGAGTTCACGATTTATATCGAATCGTGAGTTCACGATTTATATCGAATCGTGAGTTCAGTATTGCAATTTTTATTGAATTGTGAGTTCAGTGTCGCGATTTATATCGAATCGTGAGTTCAGTATCACAATTTATATTGAATCGTGAGTTCAGTATCACAATTTATATCGAATCGCGACACGAGTGCCGATATACGATGTATCGTTCCATCCGTAATACAGTGGCTTCTCCTACTTTTCTTAGTGATATTTATTGCCAGTTTAGGACTGGAAACGGTGCTTTATGTGCAAATGTTTTATGCAATTTTCCAATTTTGTGCATAAGTTAATGCTCAACTTTGGGATGGAAACATAGCTAGCTACAGGTGTACATTGACCAATATTACAATAAAACTTTCATGTCTACAGTTTTGCATGACAAGAGTTGAATTTATTTTTTAGCGTGCTGACCATTAATGTTAGCATGTAAAAGCACAACAAGCATGCTAAAATCCTCTTTGAGAAGTAGCATCTCCATCCCCTGCTAAAAATATTATAAATAAAACAGATGACGTCTGAACATCCAGAGCCTTTCACACACTGGCACACTGATAATAGTCACTTTATACGGAAACGAGGATTTTCCAGCAGGAGAATCTCAATGCGAGTTATCGGCGCAGGCTTCAACGCAATCATTAGCTCTGCCTGTGTTTCTGCGAGGCTCAATGTGTTTGGATTGGCAGAGGCAGCTGGAGTCTGGCCGGGAACAATGGCACCATGGCTCCGATCTGAAAAGGGAAGTGAGTTTCACCTATTATGCTTGTAATTTGTTTGTCATAGGATGCATTATGAGTCGGGACCATGTGTTTGCGGAGCAAGACTTGAGGGTACGAGTGGGTGAAGCTTGTGTGGGCTGGATGAACATCGTCAACCGGTTCTGATTTTCACCTGAGATCATGCACGTAAAAAGAAAACACACACATCTGTTCAAAAGTTTGGGGTGTAAAGGCCCATTCACACCAGGGATGTTAACCGTAATGATAATGACACACAGAATTACGAATTCCGCACATCAGGGAAGAGCAACAAATCCCTCAAATCTTGTGTGCCATCTGAACTCTTCCCTGCATCCCAATATCTATACTATCCATCCTAAATAGTATGTGAAATTAGAATAAGTGTGTCCCAAAGCATAGCATGTTGAAAAGAGTGTCAAAAGTCCCCGGATGGGCTACTATTTCCAGTAGATTTTCAAAGTGTGCACACTATAAAGACTCTTAATGCTAGTTAATTCAGTCCTTTTGCAGGACCATGTAAGAAACTTAAATGTTAAAGCACAAAATTGTTTAAAATTCTAATTTGACGAACAACTGCAACATGCGAGTAAATCGTCACTCTGGGCGATTAAATAATATCTATTATTAGCCATTGGCTAATAAATTCTCCGATTTTACTCGCCAGTGTGTGTGTGTGTGTGTGTGTGTTAGATGCAAAGAATAAGTTTAGCATAAATATATTTTTACTCGCTGAACACTCTGAATGAGCGTTTGAGAGTTTCGCTCTTGTCAAGCGATCTATACGATTTCAAATCAGCTCATCTGACGTACCTGTTGGATTACAAATTTATGCATTGTTATATCTAGGTCCCAATGTAATAGAATATAACTGAAAACATAATCTATATTTGTGTTTTACATTTTGAAGTAAACTTGAGGAAATTCTAAGGAGATTACGTCAGGCTGTGTAAGTGTTTGGGACATTAAGTCTTTTGTCTTTATGCACTTCCTGACTATTTACCATGACAAGATTAGAGCAATACTGCCTGAGTGATTGGATTAGCATCTATGCATTTGAATGACACTGTTATGCTGATTGAATTACGGCTGATGAGACAGGAATGTTTGGGGTGTGTCTCCCCAAAAATATATTTTTCTATGTCTCCTCCCCTGCTGTATAATCCCTCCCCTTGAAATGTATATAAAATACAATGTTCTACTGGCTTTAGTCAGACTTGGAACCTCAGTGGAAAGACAGCACGTTTTTTCTCAATAAAGAATCCTGCTGAAAAACCTATCCAAGTTCTCCTGGTCTCTACTTCAAGAAACAACAGAACTTCACAACATACCGTAAACTCTAGTGTGTGAAGAACTCCGTCGCTTTGATGAGCGCTTTTCTCACACAACCACACACACTTCTTACATACCACGCAAAATCGACGCGCTACATGTTAATAATATTCTCTGTTGTATTTTCCTGTCAAAATAACGGAGTTAATTTGGAATTATTCAGCTTTTAAGAACAAGCAGAAGATATGCCGTTTTTTTCCAGTAGTGGGCGGAGCTAATGCGCAAACGGCAATCTCATTGGCTGGCGCTCATCTATTACTGTCCCTGTTTTGATTTCAGCAAATCAGTTTGAGCGAATGCTGTCAACGTGATTAATATTCATGAACCCAGCAGATCATCAATCCTTAGTGCGTTCTATATTGTTATTAGTAGTAGAATTAGTATTATTATTATCTTTTAATAATATAATATAATTACTATTCTCTATTTTTTTACAGAAACACCAAAAATATCTTAAGCACCACCAGCAGTCCAAAGTTCAGTTAAATGACAAATATGCATTCATACATGCTTTCCAACAGTTTTAGTTCTAATTACTAAAGTTCTATCATTAAATAGTGCTTGATTATCATAATATCATTACATAGTTTAATGCTTGATTGACTGATGTTAAGCGTGTATGTTCAGATATTTGAAAAGCTGTGTCATTTTACAAAGATATTGATAAATTTGGTGGAGTATAATATAATATAAAATATATCAGTTTGGCGACTAAACAAAAAAAATGTGCTAGCCAATGGCGATTCTATTGCCAAGGTGTGTGTAGAGGGTTGAACTGAGACACAAATGAGCTCCCCAACTCTACAACACAACATGGGTCCATATGCACACAACTCAGTTTGTGAAGTACAAAACTGAATGGGATAGAACATTCTGAATGTGTATGAATATTGCATCTGTAAATATTAGCACTTAACCCCTTAACTGCCCCACACCTTTGTGAAAATAGACATGAAAAGGCACTATCCAAACTTAAAGGACTGTAATTCAAGAATGCTTTGGAATATAGAGTTACGTTTGGTCTTGACACTCGGCAGATTATTGGTGAAGTGAAAGCCATTCAAAATATGAACGTATGAAAATGTTATGGAAGTTAAAAGTTACAGTAAATGAAAAATACTGTACTAAATATTTTTTATTTTATATAAAATATATATTTTATGAAGAAAAAAAATTACTCTAAAATTAACACCCCGGAGTCGCGTGGAGCAGTTATATGACGGATAGATGCACTTTTTACGGACTTCAAAAACAGAGCAACTATTACTGCTATTATAATGCTTGGATTAGACAGAACATTTTTAATATAACTCAGATTTTATTCGTCTGAAAGAAGAATGTCATGCACACCTCGGATGACTTGAGGGAGGGTAAATCATGGGCTAATTTTCATTTTTTGGGTGAACTAAAGTTAGAGAAAATTTCTAGAACCTAAAGTTAAGACTGGTTTAAAATGATTTAAGACCTAAAACAGAATATTTCAGCGAATTTAAGACTTTTTAAGGCCTAAAATTTAGGAAACCCTGTATACCAACACCACCACCGGGTGTCATCTACATTCCATTAATTGTTTTGTTTAATGCATTGTCCTGAATATTTCTGTCCAAATATCACTTCCATCACTAAACAGTCCCCAAATATGGACCCTTGAGACTCAGACCTTTCCGACGAAATGTTTTGTCAAGATTAGAAAAGGTTTTGATTATAAAGTAGTTAAAATAAATGTTGTAATATGAAACATGACGACGCCCACTAGGGGGAGGAGCCCTTAGAGTACCGTTTCCATGGTAACACAACGTCTGATTTCAAAACGGATGAATTTTGAGTTCGTAAGCTTTCGAATGATACCAAATTCATAATAATTACTAAAATATATAATTTGAAGAGAAGAAAAAAAAGAGCGGGGCGGCGACAGGGATCGAGCACTCTGGGAACCCGTCGGAGAGCCAGAAAATGCTTTGAATACAAAGGAAAATAATGCACCACAAATCAAAATGAGCTGATTACAGCATCTCTTAATAACCCAACTCTAAATTACAGGCTGTAATGTAATATTTGTACAACTAAAGAGGCTCATAAACATTTGGAAAACAGGACAGGCACTATATTTATGTACACAACACATCAAAATAAGTTAAATATAGTTTTCCTGTCGACAGACCAATTATTATGAGATTACACTTCAGGGAGAAAACAGTAGTTTCTCCCTGTCAAGTTTCAGCATGAATAAGCCTTGAGCCCAACCACTCCCTACAGTTAGAAACCGTGGCTTTAACACAAACACACTGTGTTTATCAAGCAGATTCTGCTTCTGGACTCTTAATTACAGAACAGAGCCGCATGAGCAGTTATGAAATACTGTAAAAGTCACTATTCAGCAGTAAAGCGTGTCAAACTGAGCAGCCCAGAAGCTCTTGTCTCTGGATGAAACCTGCAGCTCAGGACGGCCTTTCATCCGGACAAAAACACACAGGGGTGTTACACAACTCAACAGGACTGACCAATTACTGGGACCTGTGTGTGTGTGTGTGTGTGTGTTGTGTCCAGGGCTAACGTTAATCCGGCGTCTCAGTCCCAGCGGGACACGAGGAGACGCTCACTCCAGCAAATTCCAGTCAGGGATGAGTGTGTGTGAATGTGTGTGTGTGGAGGCCGTAATTATTCAAGCGTTTGGACTATTTTAATGGTTCTTTCATGGTACACTCTTAAAAATAAAGGTTCTTTTGCGGGGTGTATGGTTCCATGAAGAACCTTTAATATCCAAAGAACCTTTCCATTACACAAAAGGTTCTTTGTAGCGCAGAAAGGTTCTTTAGACGATAAAATGGTTAGAAACCTTTCACAAAACGGTTTTTCAGGGAACCAAAAATGGTTCTTCTATGGCATTGCAGTGAAAACCCCTTTTTGGTTCTTCCTGGCACCTTTATTTTTAAGAGTGTAGTTTTGTGAGACTTGCGTGTTGGACTATAAAAGAAATGAACGGTATGACGGCGAGTGATAGATTATCATGTGAAGTGCTGAATACACTTCCTCAAGAGCAGGTTTAAACCGGATTTGATAAGGGAAGGTGTAGCTGTCCCAGTTAAAGAACTGAAGTGTTTAATAAAGGTCAAGAAAGTGCTGGATATATTTATTGTTTCATATGAGCTGCAGTTCCAGGATGCAATCATTCTGCTTGAGAACATGCATAAATATCCACACCCTCATTTAAGGAAGGAATGTGGACACGGACAAACCCAAAGCAGGAGATATTCCCGGTTTTAACTCCTGCAGTTAAGGATGACATGATAACACCATCAGACGAATGAACTATTAAAAGACTGTTAGGCCTTGAAAACAAAGTGACATCACTGGCCTAACACTTCAGCAATAACAGAGTCCGATATCACAGTAACAACACGCTTAACAGCAGAGCCCTGTGACCACACGCCACAAACACACACAGTGTGGTCAGAAAACCTGGGACAACATTGAAAACCACACACACACACACACACACACAGGTTTGTTTTGCTATCTAAGTGTGGACATTCCATAGGCATTATGGTTTTTATACTGTACAAACTGTACACACACACACACACACACACTACCTCTACCCGTAAACCTACCCATCACACACACACACACACACACACACACTACCCCTAAACTTACCCATCACACACACACACACACACACACACACACACACACACTACCCCTACCCCTAAACCTACCCATCACACACACACACACACACACACACACATACACACACACACACACACACACACACACACACACACACACACACACACACACACACACACACACACACACTACCCCTAAACATACCCATCACACACACACACACACACACACACACACACACACACACACACACACACACTACCCCTAAACCTACCCATCACACACACACACACACACACACACTACCCCTAAACCTACCCATCACACACACACACACACACACACACACACACACACACACACACACACACACACACACACACACACACACACACACACACACACACACACACACACACACACACACACACTACCCCTAAACCTACCCATCACACACACACACACACACACACACACACACACACACTACCCCTAAACCTACCCATCACACACACACACACACACACACACACACACACACACACACACACACACACACACACACACACTACCCCACCCCTAAACCTACCCATCACACACACACACACACACACACACACACTACCCCTAAACCTACCCATCACACACACACACACACATAAATAAATAAAGTCGAAAGAATCCCAGATTTTATTGCATTTCACAAAATGTCCCAACTTTTCTTGATTTGTGGTTGTAAAAACAGATGAAAGTGCTCCCAGACTTTTCGACCCCACTGTGTTTTAAAAACAACACGTCTGGCAAACAGCAGATCCTGCACACGAGCGCCATTCACGTCCCCATCGAGCAGCCCCGAGGACAAAGAGAGGAAAGCTCTGACAGTTTGGAGGCTGAGATATGAGCGAGATGGGGACCACAGCATGGCAAACATCAACAATAACATTCAAATTCACACAAACACAACAATGCCAGCCAGCAAGCGCACCTCGAATCGGCCCTGAGGGAATCACGGACAAATCTCCGCCCAGATGTGCGTCAGCTCGGCTTTCCTACAAGATCTGCGGCTGGGCTTTCATTCGAGCTGCTCTTCGGCATGTATATCAGCTGGGGCAGGAAATGAGAGCTACCTAAACGTCCCTCGAGTACTTTATACGTTTCAGGGGCTTTATGACCTCACTCCGGCCGCTGATAAGAGTCCTGCACACCGCTGACCCGGCTTTCGCTGCCAATCGGCCTGACACATTACAGGAAGCTCATATTGTTCTACACAAGCTGCTTCCCCCGTTCATGATGGTGCGAGAAACATCGGAGAGAGTCCTGTGAGAGAATGAGTGCGAAGCTATCACGGTGAGAAAGTAAGGACGAAAATTAAACATAAATATCAGTCAGGCCGCAAAGACACAATGGGTCATTCGTCATGTCAGGATTTTCGGGAATCATGAAAGTGAGCGGGAAATGCTGACTTGCGCTTTCACATAATTCAGAACTGATTATTGGAAGTCGCGTCCAAGAGTCTTCTTGGGAAACAGTTGAGGTAGACACACGTCTGAGGGAGTGTTCATACTTTCCTGATAATCACTGGTGTAAGAAAAAGGACTCGAGCATTCGTACCAACGAAGAAAACAAGCGTTAAACTTCCTCCAATTCATTCACTTCAACATTCGATTTCCTAAAATTAAGCTCTAAACAATCAAAGTTTCAAGTAGTCATGGGTCTCTCAGCAACAGTAACAATATTAGTTTGTCCACAGAAAGAGTATGACTGTAAAAGACTTGGAATATAATGCATGAACTCCTTTTGGTTGGTCCTTTATGGATCACTGTATGGACATATTATTTTTTGTGTATATGTGTTTGAAACAACATGAGGGTGAGTAAATTATAACAGAATTTTTTTGTTGTTGAACTATTCCTCCGTGCCAAATCAACCAAACTTATGAAACGACCCTAGTCAAATTTTTTATTTTGTTAATATCTTTTCTGAACACAAATAGTGATGAAAACCAAAATATTACATTTAACAGCTGTATATTTACTGAATAATCCAGTATTGTGTAGAGGAGGGTCAAACATGACAATTTTCACATGAGATTTGCAGCCAAATCACAGGTGTGTAAAACTGACTTTAGAAAGATGGCAGCATGATCATTTTATGTCCACTCAGAGATTGGTAGATATATTAGTGAAATATGTTGACTTTATCAATCTGTGTGTCCTTATATGCCAACGGTGAGCGCTTAAACATGGGAAACAAGCACTTCTGCTGTTTTTTGCCCCGAGTTTGCATGCCTGTAACTGGAGAAGCATTAAAGATATATTAATATCCTTTTAGATTTTAGTTTTTAACAAACATTTATTTTGGTATCTGCACTTTCAAGGCTCTATATGGTTCAATCCCAGAGATATGGGGATCTTAAAGCGGCTCCATGAGCAAATTGGTCAGTTGTACACATTTTCAGTGGGCAAAAAAAACAAATGTGGGTCTCTATAATATGGCACCAACATTTTTTAATTTTGACTCCCCTCTACAAAACAGTGAATTACTCATTAAATATACATTCATGAAATGTAATATTTTGGCTTTTTTCTTCATTTAAAAAAATTATCAAAATCTAATTTTTGTAGCCGGGGACCTCTGGTTGAGTTGGCACGGAATGACCCACAAAACATGGATTGGCAAACATAGCAATGTGGGAATGTGTGTGAAAATGTGTTTCGAAATTACCTGCAGGAAGAGAAAACTGGCATCTAAGGAGCAGGCGAATAACAGGAACTACTATAAATACAAGCATTCAGTGTCCAAATATGGAACACCATAAGCAATGAAGCCCTGTGACTTCCTGCGTGTTGAGAGCCATTTAATTAAGAGTGACAGAAAACATCAGTTGTGTTTTCTATGTGAACTACTTCTATTTGACATGCCTACACAACTCAACAACACACACACACACACACACGTTGACATCTGTTTGGGTCATTTAGCAATGGCTGACAGTGGCTAATCTTTCCTGAGACTTAGATGGACATGCAATGATTGCAGGATGTGGACAAGATAATCTAAAACTGTCTCAAACAGGAGCATTTTCAGTAATGAGTCAATGTTTACACTCACAAAATATGCTGACAGAGGTCAATTGGGACATTTAATCAGAAACGGCCTAAACTCAAGATTAGAGCGAACATAAACAAGAAGAGTTCAGTGATTACTGGGTCTTTTTTGGTTGTTGATGCTAGTGAAAGCCGTCGATCAGCAGGTGTCTGAGGGTTTAGGTTAGTGTAGTTGTTCGTTTGTGGGGGATGGAGGACAAATTCTTTCACTACTGTTTTGTTATGGATCTTTTGTCATGCTAAATCTAACGACGTGCAACATGCTGAGCTACAGGAGAAGACAGTCAGTGATATAAAACAGCACATGATGACTGTACAGATTATCACATTTTTCTTCTACACACAAACCTCAGATTAACAGAATTAGTGCGGAGGAAACTAGCTAACCAAGTCACATTACTTACAGTTTTTCTCAGTCGCTTTGGTACATTTCTCAGATCAGAATTGAAATTCTCAAAGCTACCTGTTCAATCTTCACATCATTGTGTCACTTGTGCACATCAAAAAAGCAGTTTCTCATTTCTTTGAACAAGTTGCAAATGCTTGTGTGCATCCATGCAAATGATTATGTACAATTCTCTGCTGTTTCCTACATTATCAGTTGCTTACGTCATGTTGATCAAAATGTATTATAATGGGTCTCTGTTGAATAGTCTCACCCCCACAACATTTAGGCATTAGTTCATAGCACAAGTCTTTACATGCAAAATGGTTGAACAAGTTGTCATAATATGTCAAGCATATTTCTATACATTTCCGTTAGACGTTCACATTTCTACTTTAGTTTTTCTGTTTTTTTTCTTTGTGCTATGCAGTTCTGTCTTTTCCTTTCTGTATCGCAATGACATCTGTCAACAAATTACAGTACAAACAGTAAAAGCGTAAATGTGAATCTTGTCCAGTCTCTTGCATTCAAACTCACACATACACTAAGGTGTAACCTACAATTTACAATAATTGTCATCAAAACTTTAGCCATATTTACATCAGAACATCCCTCCAGAGTACAGTTATATTGACAATATGACTAAGCAATTTGACCGTCTTATTCATGCACAATGAGCCAAGGACTTGTCATTCTGATGGCTCTGACATGTTCATTGACACAGATATTTACTTCTGAGAGATGAACTAAGGATTTTGAGCAAGAGACTGGCTTTTGCAGGTAATCCATGGTGTTTTGCTATTTGTACGAATTGTTTTGAGAAATGGACTTACTGTTTTGCAAATGTCGAGGATGATTCGAGAAATGTACCAAAGCGACTGAGAAAAACTGTAATTTAATCAGAATGGTATGAAAGAATACCAGAACTTTTAAGGAGGCGGCATATGAGTCTAACCCTGTGGCAAAATAGACCTCCACCGCTGCGTTCATTAAGATAATTGTGCTCAAAGCAGCAGCAGAAGTGCTGAACACGCTCCAGTGCTCGTGTTGATCTGCACGAGCTTCCTGTGGGATTCCAGATTACGGCCAAATGAAGTCAAGCCAGATACACGCCACATAATGACCGTCCTACTTAACCTGCCGAGCACATCGGCCGGAAAACATGCAGCGTGCAGGTCGGCACACACCTGACCTCGCTTCAGACACAATCCAGAGGGCGTGCGATTCTGTGTGTTAAAGCAGCACTAGGTAGGTTTTGCTCTCGGGCTCCCCCTACAGTTGGGAAACAGTATTGTCCTCTACTACTATCGTAAACTCTGTCATTCTACTTCAGGGGATGCATCGCACGTGCATTTGTTGACATGATAATTATGATAGCCCTGTGTGAAATGTCTTCTTCCCAGGTACAGTGGCACATGTTTCAGCATGTCATATGAATATAATTTCATGGGTTTTATTTTTATCAAACGCCAAATGATCGCGATACTCACGTTTACAAGCCAGCGTCATTATAGTAGCCTAGTCTATTGGTTCCCGTTTTACAGAATCTATGATACTTCAATTCAATGTTTGAGTGGTAGGTAATAACCATATATCGTCAATATTATAATATCAAGCTACCATAGATGAATCTGCAAATTTGAAAAATCGATTTGCATTATAGCTTGAGGAAAGACAAATAAACCAATATCACAGACATGTTAGGTATCCTAAAATATGATTTTGTACGTCTTATGTATTTACTTGCAAGAATGTAGCCCCTCCTCCTTCAGCTCACGCCAACGAGCAAACGCTGGCCAATGTTGATCCTCCTGCCTTTAAATCGATCACTTTCTCGTTTCCTCTTTTTGCTTTCCTCCGACAAAACCTTTGCTTTCTTATTTTTCTGTGCTGCTTCGGCCATGAGTATAACATCCGGCAAACAAACGATAGTTGGGCTCGCACGTCCGAATTTAAGGAGGTGGTGGAAGTGACGCATATGCCGTAAAGCAGTATAATTTTGTAGTTCTTTTTGTTCTCAGGTTACTACCCGAAACCCGAAGTTTAAAAGTCCGATTAAAAACGATACAGACCCCGTCAGGCTATGGCAGACGTGTCATTCAACCTATTGTAAGTCGATGTATCATCACAAGAGTCTTGAAAATATATTATAAAGGTTGAAAAGTTACCTAGTGCTGCTTTAAAGGGAAACATCTGCAGACTATTGTCCATGGAGAACCGTGCACTACAGAACATACATGGTCAGCGTGTCTTTTTACATACGTGTAAATGAACACATCCTTCGCTATAGTAACACGCTGTCTGATCACCAGTCAAAAGTGTGTTTCTCATCATCTTAAAAAGCCAAGCTAGAATCCACACCAGAAAACAGCTCAAATATACCAGTTGTTGGTTTGGCAACATGTTGTCAGCTAGTCATGGATCACATGATCAGTTGTTCTTGTCCTGGAGAGAAAAAGCTTGACCCTCACCCTTCTCTTGAGGCGGTCTCTCTCTCTCAGCGTGAGCGTGTCGGCTTTGGCGATCACAGGGACGATGTTGACTTTGCTGTGGATCGCCTTCATGAACTCCACATCTAGAGGCTTCAGTCTGGGGAAAATAAAGCACACAGAAGCACAAATCACACACACAGTTTAGGATCAGTAATATTTGTATTACTTTTATTTAGCAAGGACACATTAAATTGATCAACATTTATAGTAAAGACATTTATAATGCTACAAAAGATTTCTATTTCAAATAAGTGTTGTCAAAAGTGCAGACTTCGGTACCAATTTTTAAAATGTGACGATACCAGCGTTTCACTCTAGCATTTTGAGCGCTGTTGAACAGATTCATAAACACCACTGATTGGCTATTGTGTTCACAAGCTCAACATGTATGTCTCTGATTGGCCATCAAGTTCACACGCGTGATTATGATGGCCAATCAGAGGCATATATGTTGAGTGCATGAACACTACGGCCAATCAGAGGCATATATGTTGAGCGTGTGAACACAATGGCCAATCAGAGACATATATGTTGAGCGTGTGAACACAATGGCCAATCAGAGACATATATGTTGAGTGCATGAACACGATGGCCAATCAGAGGCATATATGTTGAGCGTGTGAACACAATGGCCAATCAGAGACATATATGTTGAGTGCATGAACACGATGGCCAATCAGAGGCATATATGTTGAGCGTGTGAACACAATGACCAATCAGAGACATATATGTTGAGTGCATGAACACTATGGCCAATCAGAGGCATATATGTTGAGTGCATGAACACTATGGCCAATCAGAGGCATATATGTTGAGCGTGTGAACACAATGGCCAATCAGAGCCATATATGTTGAGCACATGAACACTACGGCCAATCAGAGGCATACATGTTGAGCGAGTGAACACAATGGCCAATCAGAGGCATATATGTTGAGCGTGTGAACACAATGGCCAATCAGAGGCATATATGTTGAGCGTGTGAACACAATGGCCAATCAGAGGCATATATGATGAGTGCATGAACACTACGGCCAATCAGAGGCATATATGTTGAGTGCATGAACACTACGGCCAATCAGAGGCATACATGTTGAGCGTGTGAACACAATGGCCAATCAGAGGCATATATGTTGAGCGTGTGAACACAATGGCCAATCAGAGGCATATATGTTGAGCGTGTGAACACAATGGCCAATCAGAGACATATATGTTGAGCGTGTGAACACAATGGCCAATCAGAGACATATACGTATGTTGAGCACATGAACACAATGGCCAATCAGAGGTGTTTAAGAATCCGTTCAACAGTGGGTATTGTCACATTTTTTAAATTTCAGTACTGACTTGATACAGAAGTCGGTACTTTTGACAACAATATTTCAAATAAATAGCAAATAAAAACTTTTGTATTCAACAAAAAGAAAATCATTTTCCACAAAAATATGAAACAGCAAAACTGTTTTCAAGACTGATTATAATCAGAAATGTTTGTTGATCATCAACAATGCTTCAGCCATCTAAAACTCGCCCTGGAATGATGGGATGGCCAAATGTTCGGATGCAATATTTGTTGAAAATGCAATAAACTGTTTATCCGGGAGTCTGAACAGCTTTGGGAGCGCATTTTGTTGAGGTTTCATGTGACCTATGATTTTGTCACAGAAGCTGCTGAAAATGTTTTTTACACTGAGTAGTGTGCATGTAAATGTTCAGTTTTTTTATGGCAACTGACGTCACCTTTGAACTTGATCTGAAAAGTGCTGATGTATAATTCAATTGTGATTTTTGTTGGTGGTTCATGTTGCTGTGATGCATCACTCTTGGTATAAACGGGCTGTAATTGAGGGATAAAGCTACGCCACTTTCTGCAGGAAATGGAATAATGTTTTATTGACTGATGATGAAAGGCAGAATATTTTACCCATGTCCAAACGGAGAGATGAAGTAAAAGCAGCAGTGCACTCTGTTGTCCACGATGTGTCTGCGGTTCAGTCCGCTCTCGTCGTGCAGGTATCGCTCAAACTGATTATCGATATACTGGATGATCGTCTTAAAGCTGTCGAAGAGAATAAAGCAGAGAACCGGTTGAAAGGAAAGACATAAAAGCTTGTGATTGTATTAAACAAACATCGGATCTGAATCTCAGCAGAACAAAACCACAATCTAATCGCGGGCCATGAGGACACATTTCAGAAATGGAGAACAACCACTTCGTCAAGATAAAGCTTATCAAGCGCTCCACAACTTCAGGTTTACAGGTTTTTGTTCCGCAAAGATGCACCAGTGTTATTTTAGTGTCGCTGACTGCCTGTTATATGTTTTTTAAAATATTTATATTTTGTTCTCATTTTAAATTTAAAGCTTTAGTCATTTTTAAAGGGTTAGTGCACCCAAACATTAAAATCCTTTCATTAATTCCTCACCCTCATTGTCACATTGTCTTGTTTTGCACATGTGGTGATTTTTTATTTGCTGTGTCATGTGCTCCTGTCTTTTGTCTCTCTTGTTACCTGATTATTGGTTTATTTGCCCCACCTGTCTTGTTTGTCCCCTATTTAATCTCATTGTGTCTTCTTCAGTCCTGTGCTGGTTCGTTGTCGTTGGTGTGTCTCCTGTTTTCATGCTCCTTATTCCCGACCCTGGTAGTTTGTCTTTGTTAAGTTTGATTTTCCGCCTCGTGGGTTTTTGTTTTGTGTTTATTTTTATTTTTGTATTCAATAAATACCCATTTCTTTCCTGCATTTGAGTCCTCACTCAATTTCTCCATCCGATTCCTGACATAACAATCCAGCCTATGTCAGGAATCGGTATGGAGAAATGGAGCGAGGACTCAAATGTAGGAAGGAGACAAATGAAATCCAAACACAACTAATAAAACACCCACGAGGGGAAAAAAACTAATTAGAACCATCAAAAACACCACGTGCAAAACAAGACAGACATGTGACACTCATGTAGTTATAAATCTTTTGTTCATCTTGTCTCTCCATTGACAGCTTTGCAACTATTACTACGACACTTTAAAAAGTTCATAAAGAGATCGTAAAACTAATCCATATGCATTGAGCAGTTTAATCCAAATTTTCTGAAGAGACACGATCGCTTTATATGATGAACAGAGCGAATTAGGCTTTTATTCACGTAAACATTGATCAGCGAACATACACAGAAGCTCAACCGAACCTGGGGCCTATACCATGAAGCCGGTTTAGCTGGCTAGCCAGATATGTTTAAGCTTAGTTTGTGCCAATCCTGGGTTTTAGGTACCATTAAAGTAGTTTGGCTTTTAGCCGTGTTCATCTCCATAGTAACTTACGCTCCACGGCTAACCTGCTCCAGGACAGGTTATGTTCTGGATAAGAGATCTCAAACTGAAATTGGACCAATCAGCTGTGAGCAAAGTAACACACCTCTGGTGCAATAAAGCCACTCCCCCTTTTTCTACTCCAAATTAAAGTTTTACATAGCAAATGGCTATTAAAGACTTAAGCCTCTGGCTTTTAACAATGCTTATTTATAATAATAATAATTTTGAATTATTTAAATATAATTTATGTAATTATTATAGCCTTAATCAATTACACATGTATCATTTTAGTTAATCAATCATTAATAAGCATTTTGTTAATATTAAAATAAATAGCCTATATAAAGGTAATACAAATAAGCTTTAAAATTCAATAAATAAAGCTATAAAAAGTACATGTGAGCATAAATGTTCAATTCTCTCTATATATCAACTAAACTAACTTCATAACTTTTACTTGCATTGACGTATAAGATTTTTCTTATAGTTGTCCGACAGCTCTTTTCTTCTTGCTGTGTAAATTTGTTTAAATTCTTAATATTTTCAATGATGTATATTCTGCGGAAGAGCGAAGTGAATCTCGCTGCTTCTCTCGCGAGAAGTGAATCTCAGTTGATCCAGAGCGTGTGATTGGCTGTTCACTGCTGATGTCACAGCTAAACTCCTAAACTCTGGATCAAAGCCTGAGTTGACAGAGAAATTTGATGATCAGCATCATTGGACCAGCAAAGCCTGAATAGATTGGTTTGGTTTTGTCAACTCTAAACTAATCCTGTAACCCTGAGTTTGTTAAGCTACCATCATGGTACAGGCCCCTGCTTGACACATGAGAACAAACCTCTTGCTGAAGCTCAAACGTGCTGCCTCATTGGTTCTCGCACGTTAAGCGAACATGCTTGAGCTTCTGATGTGTGCATTGACCAATGTTTAAATGTGAATAAAAGCTTCAATCTGTTGATCACAAAGCGATCGAGTCTCTTCAGAAAATGTGGACTAAACTGCTCAGTTCATATGGATTAGCTAATATGGATTGGAGGGACAGAAATCTCTCAGTTCTCACCAACAGCTTCCCTTTTGCTCTAAAGTCTCCAGACTTATCTAGACAGCACACACTAAACCGCTTCTGCTTCTGATGCAGATATGATCACTGCACCTTCTAGATCTCGCCTTGAGACCGCAGCCTTATCAAGAGGCGGAGGAGGCGTGACATGATAATACAGGTATACACTCACCTATAGGATTATTAGGAACACTAATACTGTGTTTGACCCCCTTTGGCCTTCAGAACTGCCTTAATTCTACGAGGCATTGACTCAACAAGGTGCTGAAAGCATTCTTTAGAAATGTTGGCCATATTGATAGGAGAGCATCTTGCAGTTGATGGAGATTTGTGGGATGCACATCCAGGGCACGAAGCTCCCGTTCCACCACATCCCAAAGATGCTCTATTGGGTTGAGATCTGGTGACTGTGGCGGCCATTTTAGTCCAGTGAACTCATTGTCATGTTCAAGAAACCAATTTGAAATGATTGGAGCTTTGTGACGGTGCATTATCCTGCTGGAAGTAGCCATCAGAGGATGGGGACATGGTGCTCATAAAGGGATGGACATGGGCAGAAACAATGCTCAGGTAGGCCGTGGCATTTAAACCATGCCCAATTGGCACTAAGGGGCCTAAAGTGTGCCAAGAAAACATCCCCCACACCATTACACCACCACCACCAGCCTGCACAGTGGTAACAAGGCATGATGGATCCATGTTCTCATTCTGTTTACGCCAAATTCTGACTCTACCATCTGAATGTCTCAACAGAAATCGAGACTCATCAGACCAGGCAACATTTTTCCAGTCTTCAACTGACCAATTTTGGTGAGCTGGTGCAAATTGTCGCCTCTTTTTCCTATTTGTAGTGGAGATGAGTGGTACCCGGTGGGGTCTTCTGCTGTTGTAGCCCATCCGCCTCAAGGTTGTGTGTGTTGTGGCTTCACAAATGCTTTGCTGCAGACCTCGGTTGTAACGAGTGGTTATTTCAGTCAAAGTTGCTCTTCTATCAGCTTGAATCAGTCGGCCCATTCTCCTCTGACCTCTAGCATCAACAAGGCATTTTGGCCCACAGGACTGCCGCATACTGGATGCTTTTCCCTTTTCACACCATTCTTTGTAAACCCTAGAAATGGTTGTGTGTGAAAATCCCAGTAACTGAGCAGATTGTGAAATACTCAGACCAGCCCGTCTGGCACCAACAACCATGCCACGCTCAAAATTGCTTAAATCACCTTTCTTTCCCATTCCGACATTCAGTGTGGAGTTCAGGAGATTGTCTTGACCAGGACCACACCCCTAAATGCATTGAAGCAACTGCCATGTGATTGGTTGATTAGATAATTGCATTAATGAGAAATTGAACAGGTGTTCCTAATAATCCTTTAGGTGAGTGTATGTAATGTGGCATATTTCATTCACAGCCTATGAAGTCTGTGGGTGAGAGATGGGGAGGATATTGTTCTTCCAAACAGGACGTTCCCAGCATTCCTCAGCGAGGCTCAATGACCAATATACAAACAGAAGGCAACAGCTGCCGATAGTCCACAATCAAGTGCCATAATGTAAATAGTCTCTGTTATGCAGATACACAGACACATAACGATGGGTATTAAGTTAATAATCAGTCTTCCATTCAGGAGGTCATAGTTATACGCAAGGTCTAATTTTATGGATATCTGTAATAACAAACAGCTATTTCACCTCCCTAAGGGAAACCAGAAACAACAGCAGCGCTACTGCAAGTGCACAGACACATCAAAAAAGTTGGACTAGGAATAAAAAGGTAGGGATCTAGGCGAGATATATATTTTTTGTAACCGAGCTTTAATTTGCATGCTGTAAAGACGGTTTGTGTGATAAAAAAAAATCTCTACATACAGTACATCATATAAAACACTACAAAAAAAAACACGTTTTCAACATGTGATAACACGGAACTCTTCTAAAACCATGTGTTTCACATGCGCAAAGTCTATTTTCACAATAAAAAGGTGCTTTGATATTTTGGTTAAATAATATAATGACATTCAGAAGTGTCCAAATACTAGAAAATGTGTCCTGTATAAAAAAGTAATGCAAAAGTAATAAAACGTATTTTGGAACAATACAATAATGCCAGTCAGTGAAGCAACAACACACGAATACAAACGCCTTTAAAATCTGGGCAGATGTAAATGTCTAGTGTTTGGTCTTTACAGCAAGAGTGCTGAGTAAATATCCTGTTATTATTTACCACCAATAATTTATGGTAGAGGGAAAATAATAATGCATGGAGAACGTCAAAATTAGAAATAAATATATGCCTTGGAAGAAATAAATTTCACCTTCCACACCCACTGATAGTGGCCGGTCTCTACCAAAAGTGTGGTTTCTTACCGCATGCACACATTCAGCAATCTAAACGAGGATATATCTATATGGATTATTTTTCTGTTATATACTGACCAGTCCTGGCTGTTGATGGCGTCTCCATATCCAGGCGTGTCCACTACAGTAAGGCGGAGCTTCACTCCCCTCTCCTCGATCTCCACCGTGGACGCTTCGATCTGAACCGTGCGCTCGATCTTCTCTACAAGCACAACAAAACCCCCATCAGGACAAAAACACAACGAAAGATGTGCAGAAACATCCGAGCGGGCACATCGAGACACATCACATTAAAGGGTCATGAAACCCTAAACCACATCTTCTGAGATTTGAACAGAGCTATGAGTGTTGAGCATCGTAGAAGTCAATGTTACCATCCATTCGTTTTGATTGTTGGAGAAAATTAGTTCATTTTAAACATTTTTGCACTATATTCAACTTCCGGGTTTAAATTAATCTTTGTATCAACGTCACAGAATGTACGGCGATGACTCAAAATTATTCATGAGTCTGCTGGTCCTTATCCTATGAGAAGACGACTCGTTTAATTATTCATGAGTCTGCGTGTTCTTATACTATGAGAAGATGCCTCGTTTAATTATTCATGAGTCTGCGTGTTCTTATACTATGAGAAGACGACTCGCTTAATTATTCATGAGTCTGCGGGTCCTTATCCTATGAGAAGACGACTCGTTTAATTATTCATGAGTCTGCGGGTCCTTATCCTATGAGAAGACGACTCGTTTAATTATTCATGAGTCTGCGTGTTCTTATACTATGAGAAGATGCCTCGCTTAATTATTCATGAGTCTGCTTGTTCTTATCCTATGAGAAGATGCCTCGTTTAATTATTCATGAGTCTGCGTGTCCTTATCCTATGAGAAGACGACTCGCTTAATTATTCATGAGTCTGCATGTTCTTATCCTATGAGAAGATGACTCGCTTAATTATTCATGAGTCTGCTTGTTCTTATCCTATGAGAAGATGCCTCGTTTAATTATTCATGAGTCTGCGTGTCCTTATCCTATGAGAAGACGACTCGCTTAATTATTCATGAGTCTGCGTGTTCTTATCCTATGAGAAGATGCCTCGCTTAATTATTCATGAGTCTGCGTGTCCTTATCCTATGAGAAGACGACTCGCTTAATTATTCATGAGTCGGCGTGTTCTTATCCTATGAGAAGACGACTCGTTTAATTATTCATGGGTCTGCGTGTTCTTATCCTATGAGAAGACGACTTGTTTAATTATTCACGAGTCTGCGTGTTCTTATCCTATGAGAAGATGACTTGCTTAATTATTCATGAGTCTGCGTGTCCTTATCCTATGAGAAGACGACTCGTTTAATTATTCATGAGTCTGCGTGTTCTTATCCTATGAGAAGATGACTTGCTTAATTATTCATGAGTCTGCGTGTCCTTATCCTATGAGAAGACGACTCGTTTAATTATTCATGAGTCTGCGTGTTCTTATCCTATGAGAAGACGACTCGTTTAATTATTCATGAGTCTGAGTGTTCTTATCCTATGAGAAGACGACTCGCTTAATTATTCATGAGTCTGCGTGTCCTTATCCTATGAGAAGACGACTCGTTTAATTATTCATGAGTCTGCGTGTTCTTATCCTATGAGAAGACGACTCGTTTAATTATTCATGAGTCTGCGTGTCCTTATCCTATGAGAATAGTCCTTGTTTAATTATTCATGAGTCTGCGTGTTCTTTTCCTATGAGAAGACGACTTGTTTATTTATTCATGAGTCTGCGTGTCCTTATCCTATGAGAAGACGACTCGCTTGATTATTCATGAGTCTGCGTGTTCTTATCCTATGAGAAGACGACTTGTTTAATTATTCATGAGTCTGCGTGTTCTTATCCTATGAGAAGATGCCTCACTGAATTATTCATGAGTCTGCGTGTTCTTATCCTATGAGAAGACGACTCGCTTAATTATTCATGAGTCTGCGTGTTCTTATCCTATGAGAAGACGACCCGTTTAATTATTCATGAGTCTGCGTGTTCTTATCCTATGAGAAGATGCCTCACTGAATTATTCATGAGTCTGCGTGTTCTTATCCTATGAGAAGATGCCTCGCTTAATTATTCATGAGTCTGCGTGTTCTTATCCTATGAGAAGACGACTTGTTTATTTATTCATTAGTCCGCGTGTCCTTATCCTATGAGAAGACGACTTGTTTAATTATTCATGAGTCTGCGTGTCCTTATCCTATGAGAAGACGACTCGTTTAATTATTCATGAGTCTGCGTGTCCTTATCCTATGAGAAGACGACTCGTTTAATTATTCATGAGTCTGCGTGTTCTTATCCTATGAGAAGACGACTCGCTTAATTATTCATGAGTCTGCGTGTTCTTATCCTATGAGAAGACGACTCGCTTAATTATTCATGAGTCTGCGTGTTCTTATCCTATGAGAAGACGACTCGTTTAATTATTCATGAGTCTGCGTGTTCTTATCCTATGAGAAGACGACTCGCTTAATTAACCGCTCTTTATGGCCCATTAACGGCACATAAGTCAGTCTCCACGCCGCAGCTGACCCACGTGAGAACTGACGGCTGCTGAAACGGGGTTCATGACCCTTTAAAACACCTCATGATGTATCGATCCAACATAAAACGTTGAGTGTTTTCCGAGAGGAAGCCCGGGGCTACAGACAGGATTATTTTCTTCAGATCTCTCTTTAATAGACTCAGAGGGTTCTGAAGGGATTCAGACCCTGAGCATCTAAATCAGAAATGTTCTGCATTCCACTGCGAGCCGCATCACCATCAAAAGCATTTGGACACTTAAGACACACTTAAAAATGTCTTAGAAAAATGACAAAATATCACAGCAAGTGTCAATTCAAACAGTGTTGGTTTTAAAAAAAACGAATAAAAGGACAAATAAAACAAAATTTGTGATAATTTTTTTAATTAACCACAACTAACATTTCTCCGTCTTGTAGGCCTAACGAAACGTACCAACACTATTAGCCAAAGCTGGTGTGGAAACAGTGAATAGACACGTCTGGGGAGTTATCAAAATATAATATCCCAGTGAAATATTGAGTAATCGCTGAACTAATAACCCCATGCCTGGAAAGATCTACATTTGCTTTGCCAGTAACAGAGAAAGGAGGAGATGCTGAATTTGCACGAATGTAGAACCAATCATATTCAAGAAAAATGACGTGATGATGATGAGCAATATGTCATGCTATCTTTACTGTGCAACAGTGTGTACATATCCTGTAAACCGCTGTATTCTCTGTGACTGACACGAGGCGATTGATTAAAGCATATTCAAAGGCAAGTGTTTTTTCATAGTTTCAGCAGCATATCCATGTTATTTAAAGGGTGTGTTAGTGATATGAGCCTATGGGCGGGTGAACATTGCGCGTACACTCTGATTATTACACACACACACACTGATTATTACACACACAGGGACGCGCAGCAGCGTGCACACACACACACACACACACTCTGATTATTACACACACAGGGACGCGCAGCTGTGCACACACACACACAGATTATTACACACACAGGGACACGCAGCAGCACGCACACACACAAAAAAACACACACACACTCTGATTATTACACACACAGGGACGCGCAGCACACACACAAACACACACACTCTTATTAGTACTAGACACAAAAGGGGGCGCAGCAGCACACACACACACACACACACTGATTATTACACACACAGGGACGCGCAGCAGCGCACACACACACACACACACTGATTATTACACACACAGGGACGCGCAGCAGCGCACACACACACACAGATTATTACACACACAGGGACACGCAGCAGCACGCACACACACAAACAAACACACACACACACACTCTGATTATTACACACACAGGGACGCGCAGCAGCGCGCACACACACACACACACACACACACAGATTATTACTGCATTTCGTTGCCTTGTACACTGCATTTCGTTGCCTTGTACTTGTACTTGTGTAATGACAATAAAGTTGAATCTAATCTAATCTAATCTAATCTATTACACACACAGGGACACGCAGCAGCACACACACAAACAAACACACACACACTCTGATTATTACACACACAGGGACGCGCAGCAGCGCACACACACACACACACACACAGATTATTACACACACAGGGACACGCAGCAGCACGCACACACACACACACACACACACACACACACTCTTATTATTTCACACAAAGGGACGAGAAACATTGAAACAATCAGAAATGTGTTTTGCATTTGACATAAGTGGATCAAAACAGTGGCCAGTAACACACCTTGTGCTGTGCATATGTGAATAATAATGGTAAAAATACCCACAATTCTAAGCAAATAATCAGAATAATGAAAATTGCATGTAAACGTGAACATAAACTGCAATTCCTCTGATTTTTGGAAATAATCACATTATTGGTGCATGTAAACGTAGTCACTGTCACGTACTTTTAGGGTCAAAATAAAGTTCATCTACAGAGGATTTCTCATGACTGCTAGGGATTATTTCAGTCTAGGACACAATATCCTGTAGAGTTAATAAAGACCTCAGGGAACCTGTGTGTGTGTGTGTGTGTGTGTGCAACTAGTGAGGACCAGTTTGAGATTTAGAACATCGGAGTGAGAACAAAGAGTGAGGACGTCACTTTCCAAGAGCCCTTTAAAGGCCTGTTTGAGGGTCAAGACTTGGTTTTAGGTTATAGTTAAGAGATTGGGAATTGTGTGTGTGTGTGTGTGTGTGTGTGTGTGTGTGTGTGTGTGTGTGTGTGTGTGTGTGTGTGTGTGTGTGTGTGTGTGTGTGTGTGTGTGTGTGTGTGTGTGTGTGTGTGTGTGTGTGTGTGTGTGTGTGTGTGTGTGTGTGTTTTACCTGCCGCTCCAGGTATATAACGCTCTGGGTAGAGATCCGTCAGGAAGAGGCTGTTGATGAGGGTTGATTTACCAAGACCAGACTCTCCTAAGATAACAAATAACACCCAGTTAAAAGCACAGTGTGTGTGTGTGTGTGTGTGTGTGTGTGTGTGTGTGTGTCCGTCTGAATCCATGTCTGTGTTTATATGTCACACACCTACAACCATCAGTGTAAACTCAAAGCCTTTCTTCACAGACTTCCTGTGCACCTGATTGGGCAGGTTGGCAAATCCCACATATCCTGCAGCATCAGGAAACTAGAAACACACACCACATACATTTAATACATAAACATTTAATGCGTAAAGGTAAAGGGTGCTGATTGATTCAGCACCACATTGTAGTATAACAATAGTGAGCGCAGAAATAATAATAAATATAGCTGCAAGCAGCAACACCGGGGCCAAGCGCAACAGAAGCTAACAAGGAAGCAGCAGCAGACCAACTGAACAAATGACTGAAGACATTTGAAGCAAAAATGTTAAAACCCCACATTAAAACATTGAGTTGCATAGAGCCAATGTCATATTTTGTTTAATTATAGCGCCACAATCCTACCATTTTTTATGTGTCCTCGGAGTGAGCCCATACATGTGTGTCAATTTTGGTGAAAATATCTCATTTCGTTTTGGAGTTATAGACATTTATATGAAAAAACACGTAAAAAATGACTGACACCTGACTTTGATTGGATTTTACTGCCCCTTATTATCAATATTTTGACATTTGGGCATTAGCGTTCAGCTATCGACCTATGTTTCTGAACTTCTGACGCTGGTTTCGTCTCGATCGGACTAGTGGTTTTGAAGATATCAGCGAACGTTTTTTAAGCGCTAAATTACAACGCTGCACAAACCATACGCCGAAACCTGGCAAGTCTGGTATCGTTGGACTCGGCAAGGATTCAGGAGACAAAAAAAGTTACTCCCATGAAAATAAGTCACCCACACCAAAAGTTATAAGCATTTGAAAGAAAATTTCTCCACTAGGTGGCGCTGTTTTGAAACTTCTCAGGCTCCTTCAAGGCATCAAGCTGATGACCCATACAGATTTTGGTAACAATCCATTCATGTGTTCATAAAAAACAGCATTTTAGCACATAATTCAAAATGGCCGACAGCCAAAATGGCAAATATGGTCAAATTGGAGATCAGTCGACTCGGTATGCCGTCCTGAATCTAACGAGAGCACTTTTATCTCCGGATCAGTAGGTGGCGCTGTGCTGAAACGCTGCATGTTGCCTCAAGTCATGCTTGTGATGACATGTACCAAGTTTGGTCTGAATGCGATAAAGCGTTGCAGAGATATAGCCTTAAGTGTATTTTCGCTATCGCTACGTAAAATTTGTTCGCGCGTTTATCGAAAACGGTTTGACAAATCAACTTGAATTCCATAACTTTTTGTCAGCACCGCCTGAAGATGATCTGGTTCAATTTTTGTGAAAGCAAATCAGGATCAGGAGTTCGAAAAAGTAGGTTTTTCAGAAAATTTTCATGACGGAACCGTCTGTGCTTGGCCCCTAATTCCCCAAACACTCCCTCATCTTCTATTGGCCAATCAGACGGACAGTCCCACCCAATCTCCATCCCAGGCCGCTCAAACAACAGATCAATGTTTTGAAAGCATGACCGAGTCAAAGCAACTGTTTAGATCATTAAATGGAGACACTAAAACATGGAAGTATCCAAAAACAAGTCTTACCTTTCCTTTTTCTCCAGACTGCGACATGACGTTCCTGCTGACAACTAGACCAAGAAAAACACATTCATCAAAAAAGAGAAATAAAAGACAAATTCTAAACAAAACTCAAGGCTTCAGCGTCACATGATCTGCTCATTTATGATCATCAGTGTTGAGAAGTGCTTCATATTTTTGTGGGAATCTGTTTCTCAGGATTCTCATGAATACAAAGTTCAAAAGAACAGCATTTCTTTAAAAATAAAAATGTTTTATGACATTATACATGTCTTTACTGTCACTTCTGCTCAGTTTAATGCGTCCTTGCTGAATGGAAGACTGTTAATTGTAATTATATAAATTCACTGATGTCTCTTGAATCTTAAATGGAATCGATTGCCAATAAAATAATGCTTCACATTCCAGTCAAATTAAACGTTCACATTTCAATGGAAGCGCTCCATAAATCTGTAAACACACTCTAACGGATCTGCACAGGGCCGGGCTGATGATTCTGATGGGGAACACACTGTTCTGGAGAAGCTGGGAGTGTGTGTGAGTGTGTGTGAGTGTGTGTGTGTGTGAGTGTGTGTGAGTGTGTTAGACATGAAGAGGAGAGTGAGGGGTGACGACGGGGAGGGAACAATGCTGTTTATCTTTCATCTTCCTGGAAACGCTTTCCTACATTTCCACCACTCCCCATAAATGAGGGCTCACCCACACACACACACACACACACACACACTAAACCACCCAAAAACACTCAAGTGTGTTTTATGTGTTTCAGGTGAAAGTGTGTTTGTTCGTGAGGCTTCCCAGTGAAGGCCAAACAGCTGTTAATACTGACCGATCCAGTTTTTCATTTTTATGAGTGTTTCTACTCCCAAGACAAGAAAAATCAGCTCTGCATCACAGGAATACATTATATTGTAAATTGTAATAATATTTCACAATATTGCTATATTTTAGATCAGCCTTGGTGAGCGTTCTTTCAAAAACATTACAAAATCTACCAACTTAGTGTAGCCTCTGTGTTCACCCAAAATGTAATAAAAAATAAAATAAAAAAAAAACAACTTTATTCAACAGGTGATTGTCCACCTGGGCCTCAGACGTGAACTCATGACCAGTGTTGGGGAAAGATACTTTGAAAAGTAATGCATTACAATATTGCGTTACTCCCTTAAAAAGTAACTAAGTTACTAACTAAGTTACTTTTTCAGAAAAGTAATACGTTGCGTTACTTTTTCTCACCTGGGCTGGGCTTGTTTTTGTTTTGTTTTTTATAACAAAAAAGTAATATTTTTGTAAAGACCTCTTCATACCAAAATGTAAATAATAATCCCCAGGCTGAGGTAAAGATGCAGATTCCCTCATGAACACTAGAGGGCGCAGCTCTGGATAATGGAGAATAGGACGCAGGAGAAAAAAGTTTTACCAATAAAAACAAAAAATCTAGTAATTTTCCTCATCAAAGGTCAGCAGCAAGACATTGGTCAATTAAATATAAAGGTAGATTATGTATAAAAATAGTTGTTTTATTTAACATTTAATTATTGGAGAATTCTGATTTTGCATTTGACTGATTTTCTTCATTTTGAGGAGGACAGAATCTTTATTGTGCAAGTGAGATAAATAAATGCTCACATTTAGTCTAGAACTACAATAACCATCACACACACACACACACACACGCCTCTGCACTAACTCTCAACATGAGGACAGGAGAGCTGTCAGTCAAATTAATGTGAAAAGTAAAACTTTTTTGGAAAAGTAACTCAGAAATTTGTACATTTGAAAAGTAATTTGTTACTTTACTAGTTACCTGGAAAAAGTAATATTATTACGTAACTCAAGTTACTTGTAATGCGTTAAATAATGTTAAAGGGATAGTTCACCCAAAAATGAAAATTAGCCGATTATTTCCTCTCCCTCAAGTCATCCGAGGTGTGTGTGACATTCTTCTTTCAGACGAATAAAATCTGAGTTATATTACAAAAGTCCAGGCTAATCCAAGCATTAGAATTTGATTAAAAGTTGCTCTGTTTTTGAAGTCCATAAAAAGTGCATCTGTCCGTCATATAACTGCTCCAGCGGCTCTGGGGTGTTAATAAAGACCTTCTGAAGCGAATCCACGCGTTTGTGTAAGAAAAATATCCATATTTAAAACTTTATCAAGTAAACTTTCGGCCTCCGCCTTCTGTGGAAAAGTGTTGAATGTTGAAAGTGAAACTCCAGATGTGTTCGTGACGTCATGACGAGCCGACCTGAGCGTTAGTCTTTCCATCCGCAGGGGAACTTTCAACACTTTCTCCATAAATTGAACAGGGAAGACGAAAGAGTTTACTTGATAAAGTTATAAATATGGATATTTTTCTTACACAAACGTGTTGATTCGCTTCAGAAGGCCTTTATTAACACCCCAGAGCCGTGTGGAGCAGTTATATGATGGATAGATGCACTTTTTATGGACTTCAAAAACAGAGCAACTATTACTGCTATTATAATGCTTGGATTAGCCTGGACTTGTGCAATATAACTGAGATTTTATTCGTCTGAAAGAAGAATGTCACACACACCTCGGATGACTTGAGGGAGAGTAAATCATGGGCTCATTTTCATTTTTGGGTGAACTAACCCTTTAAGTGCCTATATTATACCCTTTACAAAGTCTTGATTTTGTTTTTTTGTGCTCTCCTAGAGCAGGTTTTCCTGCTGTAATGTTGATTATTCCTCATATTCTCCAGTGTTGCGGATCCTCTCTTCCCAGTGTTCAACGCTCTGTTTACTTCCTGTCTCTATGAAGCCCCTCCTTCTGAAAAGCACACTGTGCGCTGATTGGTCGGCAGGAGCAGTGTGTTGTGATTGGTCAAGCTCATAAGCCCTGCCCCCTCCATGTAATCTAATGGGACGTGAGACAAACTAAACAATCAAACTACACTTCAAAAATACATTTTTTTGCAAAGATGGTTTCTGTCATTTTAGGTTGTTTCTATCACGCTGATGTACGTTAAACTGTTAAACAAGTTTGGTTTTAATTCATTATTTGATGCTATAAAACAGGGATGTGACGTCAGGATTGACAGGTGTGATTGACAGGTGTGATTGACAGCTGTGATTGACAGGTGTGATTGACAGCTGTGATTGACAGCTGTGATTGACAGGTGTGATTGACAGGTGTGATTGACAGCTAAGTTGCCACTGAAGCGCAAAGTGACATTTTGGGGATTTTCGGGAGGAGATTAGAGCGTTAACTTTAATTTCTTCCTGTGACGTGTTGGTTCCCGGAAGAAAACTCAAGACTACAATGGAGGCGTTTGAGGAGTTCAGGAACACTGATATAACTCACATCGGAGGGACTTTGTAACTTTGAAGAGCTTTTTCATGCTCAAACATCAACACTACAAGATGATCAGGGGGCAAAGCATAATAGGACCCGTCATGCTGGGAAAGGTCATGGATATCTGAACATTTTACACAATGTTTAATCACACTTAGCTCAAACCACAGACCTCTTTTACACAAAACATGAAGAAGGCCATTACTGAGAAAGCCAAACAGCTGACGGATGGAGCTCTTCATTTTGATGATGATCATGAGTGTTTCCACTCCCAAAGCAGGAGAAATCAAGAGTCAAAGTGTTTCTCTGGAATGCATGGAAACTAATTTAGGATAAATGTCAGATTGTGGGCGTAACGGTGCTGCCTTTATAATGCAGGACGAGTCCCATATCACACACACACACACACACACACACTCTCTGGGAGGTCTTGTTATTGCTGGCTGGGAATTACAGGAAGGATAACCCGGTCTCAGATTAATAAAATGGCCTCATTATCGCCGCGGTGATTACAGAGAGCCGCTCCACGGGTGTATTTTGCATTAACGTCCAATAAACTCCAAAACCAAGAACAGATTTAAGAAACACACTGTCTTTCACCCTCGAACACAAGCAAAGGTGCTGACCCGATTAAGAGATTTACAATTTTTTACGATAAAATGGTTTTGAGGATCTTAACAGAATTCCTGATGGAGCTTAGCGGATCGTAAGCTCGTGAGACATGTGACTGAAACGCCACACATGTCAGAAAGCTGGGTTTGCTCATAATGGCCCTTGAGTTTATGAGCGAGACGTGCCGCCTCACGACCCCCGGGGTTATTCACATCACCTCTGAAGAAGAGCGTTTTGATGAATGCTTTTCAAGACAAAGGGCGGAACCGCTTTCAAACACCGACGGAAATAACACATCCATACGGGACAGGAATTGAGAGCGCGGGATGAGACGTGATAAAGACAGACAGAGGAGGGGGGAAAGGTTAGAGATGTAAATAAACAGAAGAAAAGTCCTTTGATGGCAGGGACATATAAAGCCATGAAGTATTTCTACTACAGACGAGTAAAAGCGTTTACTAGAAATACAGCGAGTTATCGGCCAGAGGTGTGTTTCGTTACACTTTAAAAAAAACTTAATTTTCCTTTTAAGTAAAATAAATTTCACATATGGAATTAAGTACTTAACTAAGTTAAGTAAAATTAACAAAGAAAAAATTTACTTTACCTTAAGTTGACTTGACTCAAAAAAGTGAGTAAACACATTGCCTTAAAAGTATTAAGTAATAAACTTAATGCGTAATTGAAAAAATTAAGTTGTGTGAACTTGACAATTCCACATAATTTTTAATGTTTATTTACTTCACTTTTTTGAGTTAAGTCAACTGAGCACTTTTTACACTGTACTTAGATTAAGTTTACTTTGCAAAAATGTAATTATATGATCAATAAGTCATGACAACATATGTTTTACATTGCTTTAACTCATATATATATACCGATCATATAAATATATCAATACATATTTTAAGTCAGTTTAATGCAATTTAAGTTGATTGTACTTAATGTAAGTCAGCAGTGCACATCTACACAATAGAAGTAATGTGGTACACACACACACACACACACACACACACACACACACACACACACACACACACACAGACAGAAACCACAATAATGCAAACACTCGATGGATCGTTTCTGAGTATGAATGTGTAATGTTGAGTACAGAGATTAGAGATGCACGATATATCCGATATATGCTCATTTTTAATGTTATTGTTATCGGCCCAATAAGAAAATGTGCCTGATATATTCATATAAAGCGATAAATAATGTATTATTTCCTTCGGCTGAGACACTGAGCACTCATGATGGGGTTGAACTGCTTGAAATATGATTGGAATCACTCATTAAAGTGCAAGATGTGTCATAAAGGCTACCTTAAATCATAACCTGAACATTATTATTGAGTGCTTGGGGCGTGGCGTTTAATGCGGAGACTTTGGTTTTTGTAATCAGACTCTCAAAAATTATATCAAAAGTTGGATTGAGATTTATCGGCCAATATATCGGTTATCGGCTTTTAATAAAGAATTATCGGTTATCGGCTTTCAAATATAAAGAACTATCAATTATCGGCCAAAACGTTCATATCAGTGCATCCCTACTCCAGATGTCCCAAAACAGCAACAAAAGCAAAGGTAAAAGAGTGTAAATACATCCGGAAAATGCAACTTTATTAAATATTCATGCCCCACTGCATGATGGGAACACTAGAATCAGAAAGTTAAGTAGCTTTTACTTATATTTATAACGTTGATATTTTCTTAAATTGAGTTTTAATGCTGCGTTCACACCAAACGTGAATAGAGCGTCGCGTCTACCGTGTCTAGTTTGACACTTGAACATTTTGAATGTGCGTGTATAAATCGAGCGTTTGAAGTGAAATAGACGCGCGTTCAAGGCGCTCCAGGAGAAATATGTCATAAAACACCACTCTGCCTCTTTTCATTTTCATTAAAGTAAGTTTGCAAAACTTAAATTATAGGTAATCAGTTACATAACAATTTTAAGTTAAGAAATTCAAAGTTTAAGTAGAACTGGCAGGTTTTTATACATGGTGGAAACGTGACTATCTATAACTAGCTAGTTCAGTAAATGCAAACTTGATGATTGGTAACACAATGCTTTGATAGCATTAGCGTAGCATAGTACGATTAACTGAAGTGTGTCAGTCCACCCACAGCCTCGTCAATGCAAATATAAATAAAACAATTCACAAGAAATAAAAATTCTATGCTGTTGACTTTCCATTCATCAAAGAATCCTGAAAAAAATGTATCACCGTTTCCACAACAATATGAAGCACTCAGTGTTGAATAGTTCAACACTGATAATAATCATAAATGCTCCGCATAAAACCTCCTAGGTGCCTAAAAATGTCCGGCCAAACCAGAATCCCAGAATCCCCTGCTACTTTATACCACAAGAAGTACTTCAGGATCAACTGACATGCACAATAACAATGAAAATGAACTTTAAAGTGAAAGAATTAACAGTCTATCATAATGAAGAGGTCATTTAGAGACTCATCTTTACTTGTCACATGTCTTGCCAAAAGCCCAAATCCTGCTTCATTATAAATTGGGGCTTTCCTTTCGGACCACTTCTATTTAGGTTCAGGGTTATTTTAACATAACACAAGCCAAAAGATATCATTTTGATGAATACAAGCTGTCTGAAGTTTTTTGTTCTTCACTAAAACAACATATGACTAAAAAATACACTCAAATACTGTCTTACCAACGCCCAGAAAACATGTTTAGCATCATCACTACATACAGCGCTTAATGCTCACACTAGGGATGGCGAAAACTAAACATTTTCTTGACCGAACACCGAGCCTCATTAGCCGGTTGAAACCGGTTAACCGATTAGTTTAAAATATGCTGCGCTATTTGAAATAACAGCCGCGAGCCGCGCATGCAATTTTGCAACTCTGTGGCATCTCTCTGCCGCTCTGCCTCCCGCTCTCTCACACACACACACACTCACACTCACACACTCACACACACTCACACACTCACACACTCACACACTCACACACTCACACACTCACACACTCACACACTCACACACACACACACTCACACACACTGTCCCGGCGCCGCCGCCTGCCTTCCACTCACGTCACTTTTTTAAAATCCCCTACAGCGCGAAACATGAGTCCCGCAAACGGGGCGCCGAGGAGCTTGTTTGTAATCGGAGGACAAATGGCTCCTTAGTTTCGAAATGGTTTGGGTACAAGGTGATCGCGTTGAAAATAAATGCATTTGTCTAGCGTTAGAAGCTCATTTGAAACATTGCTCGACTGTGACTTTACGTCGCTCGACTGTGACTTTACGTCGCTCGACTGTGACTTTACGTCTCTCTTCTGTGACTTTACGTCGCTCGACTGTGACTTTACGTCTCTCGACTGTGACTTTACGTCGCTCGACTGTGACTTTACGTCTCTCTTCTGTGACTTTACGTCTCTCTTCTGTGACTTTACGTCGCTCGACTGTGACTTTACGTCGCTCGACTGTGACTTTACGACTGTGACTTTACGTCGCTCGACTGTGACTTTACGTCGCTCGACTGTGACTTTACGTCTCTCTTCTGTGACTTTACGTCTCTCGACTGTGACTTTACGTCTCTCGACTGTGACTTTACGTCGCTCGACTCTGACTTTACGTCGCTCGACTGTGACTTTACGTCGCTCGACTGTTACTTTACGTCTCTCTTCTGTGACTTTACTTCGCTCGACTGTGACTTTACGTCTCTCTTCTGTGACTTTACGTCGCTCGACTGTGACTTTACGTCGCTCGACTGTGACTTTACGTCGCTCGACTGTGACTTTACGTCGCTCGACTGTGACTTTACGTCGCTCGACTGTGACTTTACGTCGCTCGACTGTGACTTTACGTCGCTCGACTGTGACTTTACGTCGCTCGACTGTGACTTTACGTCGCTCGACTGTGACTTTACGTCGCTCGACTGTGACTTTACGTCGCTCGACTGTGACTTTACGTCGCTCGACTGTGACTTTACGTCGCTCGACTGTGACTTTACGTCGCTCGACTCTGACTTTACGTCGCTCGACTCTGACTTTACGTTTCTCTTCTGTGACTTTACGTCGCTCGCTCGACTGTGACTTTACGTCGCTCGACTGTGACTTTACGTCTCTCTTCTGTGACTTTACGTCGCTCGACTGTGACTTTACGTCTCTCGACTGTGACTTTACGTCGCTCGACTGTGACTTTACGTCTCTCTTCTGTGACTTTACGTCGTTCGACTGTGACTTTACGTCTCTCTTCTGTGACTTTACGTCGCTCGACTGTGACTTTACGTCTCTCTTCTGTGACTTTGCGTCTCTCTTCTGTGACTTTACGTCGCTCGACTGTGACTTTACGTCGCTCGACTGTGACTTTACGTCTCTCTTCTGTGACTTTGCGTCTCTCTTCTGTGACTTTACGTCGCTCGACTGTGACTTTACGTCGCTCGACTGTGACTTTACGTCTCTCTTCTGTGACTTTGCGTCTCTCTTCTGTGACTTTACGTCGCTCGACTGTGACTTTACGTCGCTCGACTGTGACTTTACGTCTCTCGACTCTGACTTTACGTCGCTCGACTGTGACTTTACGTCGCTCGACTCTGACTTTACGTCTCTCGACTCTGACTTTACGTCGCTCGACTGTGACTTTACGTCGCTCGACTGTGACTTTACGTCGCTCGACTGTGACTTTACATCTCTCTTCTGTGACTTTACGTCGCTCGACTGTGACTTTACGTCGCTCGACTGTGACTTTACGTCTCTCGACTGTGACTTTACGTCGCTCGACTGTGACTTTACGTCGCTCGACTGTGACTTTGCGTCTCTCTTCTGTGACTTTGCGTCTCTCTTCTGTGACTTTACGTCGCTCGACTGTGACTTTACGTCGCTCGACTGTGACTTTACGTCGCTCGACTGTGACTTTACGTCTCTCGACTCTGACTTTACGTCTCTTTACGTCGCTCGACTGTGACTTTACGTCGCTCGACTGTGACTTTACGTCGCTCGACTGTGACTTTACGTCGCTCGACTGTGACTTTACGTCGCTCGACTGTGACTTTACGTCGCTCGACTGTGACTTTACGTCGCTCGACTGTGACTTTACGTCGCTCGACTGTGACTTTACGTCGCTCGACTGTGACTTTACGTCGCTCGACTGTGACTTTACGTCGCTCGACTGTGACTTTACGTCGCTCGACTGTGACTTTACGTCGCTCGACTCTGACTTTACGTCTCTCGACTCTGACTTTACGTCGCTCGACTGTGACTTCACGTCGCTCGACTGTGACTTTACGTCGCTCGACTGTGACTTTACATCACTCGACTGTGACTTTACGTCGCTCGACTGTGACTTTACGTCGCTCGACTGTGACTTTACATCTCTCTTCTGTGACTTTACGTCGCTCGACTGTGACTTTACGTCGCTCGACTGTGACTTTACGTCTCTCGACTGTGACTTTACGTCGCTCGACTGTGACTTTACGTCGCTCGACTGTGACTTTACGTCGCTCGACTGTGACTTTACGTCTCTCGACTGTGACTTTACGTCTCTCGACTGTGACTTTACGTCTCTCGACTGTGACTTTACGTCGCTCGACTGTGACTTTACGTCGCTCGACTGTGACTTTACGTCTCTCTTCTGTGACTTTACGTCGCTCGACTGTGACTTTACGTCGCTCGACTGTGACTTTACGTCGCTCGACTGTGACTTTACGAGTGATTTTACGTCACTCAACTCTGACTTTACATCACTCAACTCCCTCAACTCTGACTTTACATTAGACATGTGCCGGTAAACGGTAATACGATATACCGCAATAATGAACATGCACAATATTGTTATCGTGGGCACTTCAAAATACCGTGAATAATTATTTATTACGAATTATTCAGATTTTTAGAATGTATTTTAAGAATACTTTACCCGTCAACTGTTTAATATGAACAACGCGTCAAAGAGGAACGCGCAATGATGTAAACAGACCGTGCATGAGCCGAGCACATGGCGGAAGGCCTGAAGACGCACTGAAGTGCACATTCACTTTCAGACAGCAGAGGGCGCTGATGGAACAGCAGAAATACAGCCGTTTCCCCAGTAATCACAATCCGGTGCTCGTCATCACATAACCTAATACTTAAAGACTTAAAGTCATTTTCAAACTTTTTTTTTTTTTTAAGTTTTAAATTACATGCCCTAGATAGTGTTTGAATATGTTCTGACTGTTGTTCAATCACACACTTTACAATATGGCTCCATTATTTAACATTAGTACATTCATTAACAAACTGACAATGAAAAATACTTCTAAAGCATGTATTAATCTTAGTTAAATGTACATTTCAGCATTTAATAACACATTATTAAAATCAAAAGTTGTAACTATTATTTAATGGACCTGAGCTTACACTAACAGTTGCTTTTTTAAACTAACATTATCAAAGAAGAATAACTTCTGTAAAAATGTAGCTATTCGCTCTTTGTTAATGTTAATGCTTTAACTGGCGAGACATTATTGTAAAGTGTTACCTATTGTTCTTTATAATTCTTTAGCACTTTAATCTGTTTCAAATATTTGTTTACTTTATACATTTTTGTGTATTGCTTTATTGTATTTAAATGTTTGGTTCTTTTGTTATAATAAAGTTTTTAAACCTGTTATAGTATGACAACACTTTTTTTGCAACTTTTTTTAAATATCGTGATAATACCGTATACCGTGATAAAAGCTTCAGCAATTAATCGCAACATGAAAATTTGATACCGGCACATGCCTACTTTACATCACTCAACTCCCTCAACTCTGACTTTACATCACTCAACTCTGACTTTACATTACTCAACTCTGACTTTACATTACTCAACTCTGACTTTACATTACTCAACTCTGACTTTACATTACTCAACTCTGACTTTACATCAATCGACTCAGACTTTACATTACTCAACTGACTTTACATTCCTCAACTGACTTTACATTACTCAACTCTGACTTTACATCCCTCAACTCTGACTTTACATTACTCAACTCCCTCAACTCTGACTTTACATCAATCGACTCTGACTTTACATCACTCAACTCTGACTTTACATCACTCAACTCTGACTTTACATTACTCAACTGACTTTACATCAATCGACTCTGACTTTACATTACTCAACTCTGACTTTACATCCCTCAACTCTGACTTTACATTACTCAACTCCCTCAACTCTGACTTTACATCAATCGACTCTGACTTTACATCCCTCAACTCTGACTTTACATTACTCAACTCCCTCAACTCTGACTTTACATCAATCGACTCTGACTTTACATCCCTCAACTCTGACTTTACATCACTCGACTCTGACTTTACATCACTCAACTCTGACTTTACATTACTCAACTCCCTCAACTCTGACTTTACATCAATCGACTCTGACTTTACATCCCTCAACTCTGACTTTACATCACTCAACTCTGACTTTACATTACTCAACTGACTTTACATCAATCGACTCTGACTTTACATCACTCAACTCTGACTTTACATCACTCAACTCTGACTTTACATTACTCAACTGACTTTACATCACTCAACTCTGACTTTACATCAATCGACTCTGACTTTACATCACTCAACTCTGACTTTACATCACTCAACTCTGACTTTACATTACTCAACTGACTTTACATCACTCAACTCTGACTTTACATCAATCGACTCTGACTTTACATCACTCAACTCTGACTTTACATCACTCAACTCTGACTTTACATTACTCAACTGACTTTACATCAATCGACTCTGACTTTACATTACTCAACTGACTTTACATCACTCAACTCTGACTTTACATCAATCGACTCTGACTTTACATCACTCAACTCTGACTTTACATCACTCAACTCTGACTTTACATTACTCAACTGACTTTACATCAATCGACTCTGACTTTACATCCCTCAACTCTGACTTTACATCACTCAACTCTGACTTTACATTACTCAACTGACTTTACATCACTCAACTCTGACTTTACATCAATCGACTCTGACTTTACATCACTCAACTCTGACTTTACATCACTCAACTCTGACTTTACATTACTCAACTGACTTTACATCACTCAACTCTGACTTTACATCAATCGACTCTGACTTTACATCACTCAACTCTGACTTTACATCACTCAACTCTGACTTTACATTACTCAACTGACTTTACATCAATCGACTCTGACTTTACATTACTCAACTGACTTTACATCAATCGACTCTGACTTTACATCACTCAACTCTGACTTTACATCACTCGACTCTGACTTTACATCACTCAACTCTGACTTTACATTACTCAACTCTGACTTTACATCACTCAACTCTGACTTTACATTACTCAACTCTGACTTTACATCACTCAACTCTGACTTTACATCACTCAACTCTGACTTTACATTACTCAACTGACTTTACATCAATCGACTCTGACTTTACATCAATCGACTACTATCATCAACACAGAAAAGGTGTGGTATTCATTTGAATCGTTGGCTCTCGGGATGACATGAGGAGGGTTGTACCAGGCAGAGAACGAGCTATTAAACTCAGACGTGCTGTCAAACTCTCCTCGACTCCTCCAAGCCCTCTCTAAACCCACATGATGCCAAATTCCAATGAATTCATAAATGAAACCACAGATAACCTTGAGTATATTTTTATAGCACCCCATTTGAAGTGAAAACACCTCCTCTCGTCCACACCCTGCTTGATCAAATGTTCTTAATTCAGAGCTCGAAACACATCTCAAACTGACACACCCGCGCTAAAACAGCACATATGTGTGCCATCTTACAGTTTTACAGAGAGAAACAAAGTATCGAGTATTACAACTATATCATTCAACGAAACTGTAACTTCTGACATGCAACAGTTACTGGAGCCTCTCAGGAACTGACACAAAGTCTCGACTGACTAGTCACTTCCGGATACAAAAGCGAAGACACTAACTTCTTTAGACGCCAGAAGCCCTTACCTGTTATAAACGCGTGATAAAACACAAAAACCTGGAGTTTTCTTTCCCACTTCCCTTGTTTTCTTTCTTCCAGCGGCAGGCCAATCCAGGGAATCCGGAAACCGCTACAATTCCGCCCTTATCCCATAATGCCTGTATGGATTGGGATCCCGGCGCAACGGAAGCCATTACGGCTCAAGAGTGAATGTGGCGGACGGCAGATAGAGCGGCGAATTAGAGCCAAGATGGCGGAGATGGGCCACAGTTTCTAGGAGCGGTCTGTTTCCAGTGCGAACATGTCTAAACACGCATCCAAATATTATATTGATGAAATTAAAGTGAGATATTCATCTTTTTTTTATTTTTAATATATATATATATATATAATGATTTTATGTAGTATGTTTTGGTACTTACTTGTAGCATACATACAAGTGATTTTATTCAAAATATATATAGCTAGTTTATGTTCTTTTTTAAAAAGAGAAAGAACACCAGGTTTTATTCATTTATACACCCCCCTTAGACTTTCCTTTCACACAGCCTCTCTGCATCCTCATTGGCGAGCAACAGATGCTCTTTCCAGCGATTGGATGAAAGTTTCGCACACACACACACACACACACACACCCTCCTCTCTGCGCACCGCTATTATTCCACTCCACTTATTCCCAGTCCAGGGAAAAGTCCGTTAGTCAAAGCACAGAGGAGCCGCAGTGAGGAGATGCTGTCCACCTGAACAAAGGGCTTCAGTTTGTTTTGACTGATTTGAGAGGAAAACTTTTGGAGAGAAGATACTGGAAAGGAAAGGCTTAGGGGAGAAGAAGAAACTTTGGCTAAAAGACTTTAGAAGAAAAGAAGCAGCCTTCCCAAACAGGTGCACAGATATAGTACCCAAGCACTATAAGAGATGGCCTCCGCGGCTCTGGAGCTCCTGGGGCTGATCCTGTGCGTCTTCGGCACGCTTCTGGAGATGGTGGCCTGCGGGCTGCCCACCTGGAAGGTGACCGCCTTCATCGAGGCCAATATCGTGGTGTCGCAGACCATCTGGGACGGCCTGTGGATGTCGTGCGCCGTGCAGAGCACCGGCCAGATGCAGTGCAAGATCCACGACTCCATGCTCGCGCTCGGCCACGACCTCCAAGCCGCGCGCGCGCTCACGGTGATCTCGTCGATCATGTGCGTCATCGGGCTGATGGTGGTGATCGCCGGCGCGCAGTGCACCAACTGCATCAAGGCGGAGGGCGTGAAGGCGCGCGTGGTGAACGTCGGAGGGGTCATCTACATCATCAGTGCCATCTTCATGCTCGTGCCCCTGTGCTGGATGGCCAACAGCATCATCTCCGACTTCTACAACCCGCAGGTGCCCGCGCCGCAGAAGCGCGAGATCGGCGCGGCGCTGTACATCGGCTGGGCGGCCACGGCGCTGCTGCTGCTCGGGGGAAGCATGCTCTGCTGCTCGTGCCCGGCCTCGGGGAACTCCGGGTACTCCGTCCAATACGCGCCCAGCAAAAGACCCGCGCCCAACGGGGACTACGACAAGAGGAACTACGTCTAAAACTAATAAAGGCTATTGTGTGTTGCACCTGTACAACTCCAGACTGGTAAAAGCATCTTGGACTACTGATTGGATCCATTTGTGTTCTTGTTTTATTTAACAGGACGGCTTTTGTGGATATGCATTTTTGAAAGGTGAACATTTTATAATAACTTTCAGTAATAAACAGTGCTCAACAGATCAGCAATGAGTATTCACGTGATCTGTTAAACGTTTAAAGCTATTTGAAAGCACCCGATTGGCTCAAATGTATTGAATCCTGAGTGTGTAAATGTGCATAAACTACTGATCTGTTAAACATAAGGTTTGTTTTCACATTGAAAGTTATTATAAAGTTGCTGTTTCAACACTTTATTAATGCACTCTAAAAAATGCAATAGGGTTGTTTTAAGGAAACATTTAACCCAACCGCTGGGTTAAAACAACACATTCACTGGGTTAAAACAACCAATTCACTGGGTTAAAACAACACATTCACTGGGTTAAAACAACCCAATTGCTGGGTTAAAACGACCAATTCACTGGGTTAAAACAACCCATTCACTGGGTTAAAACAACACATTCACTGGGTTAAAACAACCCAATTGCTGGGTTAAAACGACCAATTCACTGGGTTAAAACAACACATTCACTGGGTTAAAACAACCCAATTGCTGGGTTAAAACGACCAATTCACTGGGTTAAAACAACACATTCACTGGATTAAAACAACCCAATTGCTGGGTTAAAACAACACATTCACTGGATTAAATCAACCCAATTGCTGGGTTAAAACGACCAATTCACTGGGTTAAAACAACCCATTCACTGGGTTAAAACAACCCAATTGCATTTTTGAAAATTGAACATTTTATAATAACTTTCAGTAATAAACAGTGCTCAACAGATCAGCAATGTCCTGAAACATTAGCCTATAGAGTATTCACGTGATCTGTTAAACGTTTAAAGCTATTTTAAAGCATCCGATTGGCTCAAATGTATTGAATCCTGATCCTCATGAGTTTATATACTTTGATGGAGTGTGTAAATGTGCATAAACTACTGATCTGTTTAACATAATGTTTGTTTTCACATTGAAAGTTATTATAAAGTTGCTCTTTCAACACTTTATTAATGCACTCTAAAAAATGCAATTGGGTTGTTTTAAGCAAACATTTAACCCAACTGCTGGGTTAAAACAACACATTCACTGGGTTAAAACAACCCAACTGCTGGGTTAGTCTATTTTCAACCCAACTTGTGTTGTTTTTAACCCAGCATTTTTCAGAGTGTGGTGAAAGAGAACTATTATCTGACTAAATATCTGTTTTAGGTACCTGTAAAAGTTTGTAAAAGGCTAAAAGCATGAAGTTTGTAGCTGTAGCTGATCAAAGATGTTTACCGGTGTGTGCTGAAGTCGTGATGTTAGTGTGTAAATCCAGAGGGAAATCTGCTTCGGCACTTTTTGCAGAGACTCTTCCACACGGGGAATGTCAGCCAGGACAAACAGCTGGAAAAATGAAGCAATTCCTGACTGATCTCATCACCATGAGCTAAACACGAGAAATAACCTCAAGCAGGATCTAAATGTCTGCTTTGGGGATTATCCTGCCGGTATATAGTGCCTTCACGGATGGGTATCTTCATGTCTCCTGAACTCTGCATTCAGTTTATTCAGCTCGTATGAAATGATGATTTTTTGTAACTTTTTTAACTGTCTTTGAATTCTTGAATGAATGTTCTTTGGAATAAACATTTGCAGTTTTGACACAGATGTGAATGTTTGTGTTGTTTAATATAGTTTGACACATTTCCAAAGCGTCTGAATACTCAACATCAGGTTGCAAAAGCCTTACAGGAGTCAATGACAAATGAGAAAAATAATCATTTTTTTAAGATAAAAAAATAATTTTAAGCAAAACGAATTTTTATGTCCAAAAAAGGTATGGTTTTGATTCATATACAGCTTTTAAGACAGCATTAATTCATTATTTAACAAGATTTCTGATTTTAGGTCATTTTCAGGTGGTGCGACCATATATTCATTAAAAATAATATACATATGAATCATTGTGAAATGCATATCACATGGTGAATTCCCTTTCCATTTTCTTCTGTGTTGCCCTTTTAGTCCAATTCATATAAACGGACACTTTATGTGTTCAGAACAAAATTTTCCATAAGGAGTTTTTATGTGTTTTTTTTTATTATTTGTATACATTATATAACGGTTTATATTTCTTACTTCATTTTGCAACTGCAGTGGGAATTGATAGTTTTAAATGTAAATTTGCTGGTCGCACAACTGGACATTTTAGGTCTTTGAAACACCACAACTCAAAAAGTCAATTGAATTAAAAAAAAAAATGAAAAGAGTATCTTATAAAGGAAATACTGTAGATCAATTTGTTATTTATTAATATTTTTTTAGGAAAATAATGAATTCAGACAGAAAAACATAGAGTTTCATACAGCATGTCCACTCTCCTCTAGGATCAGGCGTTTGCTCGACACCACACATCGTTTGATTTCTGTTATTAGTTTTGATGCTAATCAGAGTTATTAAGGCTTATATTTACACTGTAAAAAACACAACTTGAAAAAAAGTTGAAAAGACTGACTTTGCTGTGTTGGTTCAGCATAAATCCACACTGTAAAAATCTCCTACAACAACAAAAACTTAGTACTAATTTCCTCTAGCTTTTCCTTGTTGACTCAACTTAAATAACAGTTATATGAACTGAAAATAAGTTTAGTTGAGTCAACTTGGCATCATTTGTTACTGGAGAGGTGCAACTATTCTGTAAGAAATCTTTTGTAGTTGAGCCAATTCAACATTTTGTGTCCACTGGAAACAGGAGTTCTTAAGAATTAACAGGTTTGCAAACGTGTGGTCGCCATTATGGAGATCAGTGTTTCACTGAGTTGGGCAGTTTGACTCTTGGCGTTTTGTGTGAGTTTGTGGTCTTTGTAACAGTGTTTACTGAAACACTAGAATGAACCTCATTGGTTCTCGCTGAAAATGATCAGGTGATCTAGATTAAAGCATTATAAAGGGGGAATAGTTTACTACTTTATTCCTGATTCCTGCTTATTTGTGAATAATATATTATATTTACCAACAAAACTTTTATGTAACAGATCAGTCACATTAAAACATCTGTGTGTTTTTTTAGACACACACAGATATCAAGAATCAGCATATGATAACTCAACAATAGTGACATGCTTCATGCCACAATGCATGCTGGGAGCCATGATTTTAATACTACATTGGCTCCCAGCATGCATTGCGGTATGAAGCCTGTCACTATTGTTGAGATTCATATGCGGATTCTTGATGTCTGTGTGTGTCGTGAGACTTTTTTCCCGTAATGTATTTTAAATTCAGAATGTCTGATCTGCTGCAGCAAAGTTTTGCTGGCAAAATATTAATAACAAAATTATTTTGGTCAGAAATAAGATTATTGATTTGTTTGAGTTTATGAGACTGAAAACTTGATCATCTGGGTTTCTTTCTTAGCAAGAAATTATGAGTTGTTTTGCTAAACACTGTTACAAAGACCACAAAGAGTCAAACTGCCCAGCCAAAGGAAACGCTCATCAACAAATGATTTTCAATAAAAAAATCAACATCTAAACCTGTTAATTCTTAAGAACTTCTGTTTGAAATAGTACAACCCCAAATCAGAAAAAGTTGGGACAGTATGGAAAACGCAAAAAAAAAAAAAAAAAGAAGTGATTTCTAAATTTACTTTGACTTGTATTTCATTGCAGACAATATGAACACAAAATATTTCATGTTTTGTCTGGTCAACTTCATGTCATTTGTAAATATGCATCCTTTCCTGTCATTCAGACCTGCAAAGTTGGGACAGGAGCAATTTAGGGCTGGTAATGAGGTAAAATGGTTAAATAATGATGTGATTTGAAACAGGTGATGTCAACAGGTGATTGTAATTATGATTTGGTACAAAAGCAGCATCCAAGAAAGGTCTAATCCTTTAGGAGCAAAGATGGGCAGAGGATCGCCAGTTTGCCAACAAATACGTGAGAAAATTATTGAAATGTTTAAAAACAATGTTCCTCAAAGAAAGATAGGAAGAGATTTGGATATTTCACATTCAACAGTGCATAACATAATTAAAAGATTCAAGGAATCTGGAGGAATTGCAGTGCGTAAAGGACAAGGGTGCAAGCCTAAGCTGAACAACCGTGATCTCCGATCCCTCAGGCGGCACTGCATCAAGAATCGTCATTCATCTAGAAGCGATATCACCACATGGGCTCAGGACTACTTTGGCAAACCTTTGTCAAGTACCGCAATACGTAGTTACATCCACAAATGCCAGTTAAAACTGTCCTGTGCCAAAAGGAAGCCCTATGTTAACAGTGTCCAGAAGCGCCGTCGACTTCTCTGGGCTCAGAGGCATCTGGGATGGACCATCACACAGTGGAAACGTGTACTGTGGTCAGATGAAGCAGTATTTCAGGTATGTTTTGGGAGGAATGGACGCCGTGTGCTCCGGACCAAAGAAGAAAAGGATCATCCAGACTGTTACCAGCAACAAGTCCAGAAGCCAGGGTCTGTCATGGTATGGGGTTGTGTCAGTGCCCTTGGCAAAGGTAACTTGCACTTCTGTGAAGGCTCCATTAATGCTGAAAAGTACATAGAGATTTTGGAGCATAATATGCTGCCTTCAAGAAGACATCTTTTCCAGGGACGTCCATGCATATTTCAACAAGACGATGCAAAACCACATTCTGCACACATTCTGCAGTCCTGTCTGCGGAGGAAGAGGGTTCGGGTTCTTGACTGGCCTGCCTCAGTCCCGACCTGTCTCCAATAGAGAATGTGTGGAAGACCCCGTACTGTTGCCCACCTTAAGACTTGTTTGCAGGAAGAATAGGACAAAATGACACCTGAAACACTTCATCACTTGGTGTCTTCAGTCCCTAAACGTCTTCTAAGTGTTGTGAAAAGGAATGGCAACATTACAAAGTGGTAAATGCTTTACTGTCCCTACTTTTTTTAAATGTGTTTCAAGTCTGAATGACAGGAAAGGATGCATATTTACAAATGACATGAGGTTGACCAGACAAAACATGAAATATTTTGTGTTCATATTGTCTGCAATGAAATACAAGTCAAAGTAAATTTAGAAATAACTTCTTTCTTTTTTTTTTGCGTTTTCCATACTGTCCCAACTTTTTCTGATTTGGGGTTGTAAATGGACTGCATTTATATAACGCTTTCAACAGACCCATGGCCATCCAAAGCGCTTTACATCTTGTTGCTCTTAACACATTATCCTCCATCACGTCTACTGCGCTCTCTAAACTCTGGCCAGTTGATCATACCGAGAATATCCAAATCAACTGCAGGCGGTCGATCCTTTTCCTATTTAGCTCCAAAACGCTGGAACAGTCTTCCTAACATTGTTCGGGAAGCAGACACACTCTGTCAGTTTAAATCTAGACTGAAAACACATCTCTTTTCTGTGGCAAACACTTTTTCAATGAAATGATTGTTAGGCTGCATTAACTAGGTCTGCCGGAACCGGGAACACTTCCCATAACACCTGATGTACTCGTGACATCATCAGAAGAACAGCATCTACGCTAATGATAGTCTCTCTGTTTATCCCGAGGTTTACTGCAGTCAGCCGGATCCGGGCCGTATCCAGATCAGATGGTGGACCTGCGCCCAGAGAAGACCAACACATGACCCTGAAGTGTCTGAGAGACCGTGATTAGAAACATCCCCTGAAACTGCCTCATCGACACGGCATCCTCAATAAACCCGTCTCCGGCGTGATGACTCCGATCTTTCGAATATTGCAATTTAATAATCTAGAGAATAGATTTAGAATAAGGACTCAAGGACTCCTCTCACCCAGCCCACAGACTGTTCACCACCGGACCAGGACCAGCAGACTAAAGAACAGTTTTTCCCCAGAGCTGTCTCTTTATTGAACTCTAACCCCCGCTGATCCACTTCCCTCATATACTGATAACTCTCCTACCTCACATCTTCCTTCACTTTGTTATTTGCACTACCGACTGTTTATTACAGTAACAACTGTTTACTTATGCATTTTGCACTACCATATCTTAACTGGATTATGCTCATTTGCACTGCCGACTGTTATTTACAGTACCAACTGTTTACATCTGTATTTTGCACCGTACTTCTAACTGTAATATGCATATTTCCACTGCACTTTTACACTTTTTTCGGATAGCTTCTGTCCATAATTTATTGCACTACCTTAATCCACTGCCATATTCCTCATTTTAGCCTAACATATCATTGTATACCTCTATCTGTAAAATTCTGTTTATAGTAATAGCCATCTGTATATTATATTATATTCATAGTACATATTCACCTGTAAATTCTGTTTATAGTAAGAACCATCTCTCTATTTATAGATATATTTATATATATTCAGTACATATCCATGTCCTGCACTTATGCAAACGTTGTATATCCTGCACTTGCTGCTATTGCACTTCTGGTTAGACCTAAACTGCATTTCGTTGCCTTGTACTTGTACTTGTGTAATGACAATAAAGTTGAATCTAATCTAATCTAATCTAATCTAGAATAGTTGCACCTCTCCAGAAAACAAATAATGTCAACTAAACTTATTTTCAGTTCGTATAATTGTTATTTACAAAAGTTGAGTCAACAAGAAAAAGCTAGAGGAAATTAATACTAAGTTTTTATTTTTGTTCTACAACCTTAAAATGTTTTTACAGAGTAGCATTAAAGTTAAAAATTGAAAATTCTGTCATTGATTACTCAACCCGTCTTCAGGACACAAATGAAGATCTTTTTAATGAAACATGAGAGCTTTCTGTCCCTCCATTAACAGCTACACAAATACTATAAAGAGATCGTAAAACTAATCCATATGAATTGAGTGATTTACTCCAAATTTTCTGAAGAGACACGATCACTTTTTAATGAAAAGATTGAATTTATGCTTTTATTCACATTTAAACATTGATCAGTGAACAGAACCTCAACCGAACCTGCTTGATGCACGAGAATGAACCTCATTGGTTCTGCTGAAGCTCAAACGTGATGCGTAACACGAGAATGAACCTCATTGGTTCTGCTGAAGCTCAAACGTGATGCGTAACACGAGAATGAACCTCATTGGTTCTGCTGAAGTTCAAACGTGATGCGTAACACTAGAATGAACCTCATTGGTTCTGCTGAAGCTCAAACGTGATGCGTAACACGAGAATGAACCTCATTGGTTCTGCTGAAGCTCAAACGTGATGCGTAACACGAGAATGAACCTCATTGGTTCTGCTGAAGCTCAAACGTGATGCGTAACACGAGAATGAACCTCATTGGTTCTCGCTGAAGCTCAAACGTGATGCGTAACACTAGAATGAACCTCATTGGTTCTGCTGAAGCTCAAACGTGATGCGTAACACGAGAATGAACCTCATTGGTTCTGCTGAAGCTCAAACGTGATGCGTAACACGAGAATGAACCTCATTGGTTCTGCTGAAGTTCAAACGTGATGCGTAACACGAGAATGAACCTCATTGGTTCTGCTGAAGTTCAAACGTGATGCGTAACACGAGAATGAACCTCATTGGTTCTGCTGAAGTTCAAACGTGATGCGTAACACGAGAATGAACCTCATTGGTTCTGCTGAAGTTCAAACGTGATGCGTAACACGAGAATGAACCTCATTGGTTCTGCTGAAGCTCAAACGTGATGCGTAACACTAGAATGAACATCATTGGTTCTGCTGAAGCTCAAACGTGATGCGTAACACGAGAATGAACCTCATTGGTTCTCGCTGAAGCTCAAACGTGATGCGTAACAGTAGAATGAACCTCATTGGTTCCGCTGAAGCTCAAACGTGATGCGTAACACGAGAATGAACCTCATTGGTTCTCGCTGAAGCTCAAACGTGATGCGTAACAGTAGAATGAACCTCATTGGTTCCGCTGAAGCTCAAACGTGATGCGTAACACTAGAATGAACCTCATTGGTTCCGCTGAAGCTCAAACGTGATGCGTAACACTAGAATGAACCTCATTGGTTCTGCTGAAGCTCAAACGTGATGCGTAACACTAGAATGAACCTCATTGGTTCTGCTGAAGCTCAAACGTGATGCGTAACACGAGAATGAACCTCATTGGTTCTCGCTGAAGCTCAAACGTGATGCGTAACAGTAGAATGAACCTCATTGGTTCCGCTGAAGCTCAAACGTGATGCGTAACACGAGAATGAACCTCATTGGTTCTCGCTGAAGCTCAAACGTGATGCGTAACAGTAGAATGAACCTCATTGGTTCCGCTGAAGCTCAAACGTGATGCGTAACACTAGAATGAACCTCATTGGTTCCGCTGAAGCTCAAACGTGATGCGTAACACTAGAATGAACCTCATTGGTTCTTGCTGAAGCTCAAACGTGATGCGTAACACTAGAATGAACCTCATTGGTTCTGCTGAAGCTCAAACGTGATGCGTAACACTAGAATGAACCTCATTGGTTCTGCTGAAGCTCAAACGTGATGCGTAACACGAGAATGAACCTCATTGGTTCTCGCTGAAGCTCAAACGTGATGCGTAACACTAGAATGAACCTCATTGGTTCTCGCTGAAGCTCAATCGTGATGCGTAACACGAGTATGAACCTCATTGGTTCTCGCTGAAGCTCAAACGTGATGCGTAACACTAGAATGAACCTCATTGGTTCTGCTGAAGCTCAAACGTGATGCGTAACACTAGAATTAACCTCATTGGTTCTCGCTGAAGCTCAAACGTGATGCGTAACACTAGAATGAACCTCATTGGTTCTCGCTGAAGCTCAAACGTGATGCGTAACACTAGAATGAACCTCATTGGTTCTCGCTGAAGCTCAAACGTGATGCGTAACACCAGAATGAACCTCATTGGTTCTCGCTGAAGCTCAAACGTGATGCGTAACACTAGAATGAACCTCATTGGTTCTTGCTGAAGCTCAAACGTGATGCGTAACACGAGAATGAACCTCATTGGTTCCGCTGAAGCTCAAACGTGATGCGTAACACTAGAATGAACCTCATTGGTTCCGCTGAAGCTCAAACGTGATGCGTAACACTAGAATGAACCTCATTGGTTCTCGCTGAAGTTCAAACGTGATGCGTAACACTAGAATGAACCTCATTGGTTCCGCTGAAGCTCAAACGTGATGCGTAACACTAGAATGAACCTCATTGGTTCCGCTGAAGCTCAAACGTGATGCGTAACACTAGAATGAACCTCATTGGTTCTCGCTGAAGCTCAAACGTGATGCGTAACACGAGAATGAACATCATTGGTTCCGCTGAAGCTCAAACGTGATGCGTAACACGAGAATGAACCTCATTGGTTCTGCTGAAGCTCAAACGTGATGCGTAACACTAGAATGAACCTCATTGGTTCTGCTGAAGTTCAAACGTGATGCGTAACACTAGAATGAACCTCATTGGTTCTCGCTGAAGCTCAAACGTGATGCGTAACACTAGAATGAACATTATTGGTTCCGCTGAAGCTCAAACGTGATGCGTAACACGAGAATGAACCTCATTGGTTCCGCTGAAGCTCAAACGTGATGCGTAACACGAGAATGAACCTCATTGGTTCTGCTGAAGCTCAAACGTGATGCGTAACACTAGAATGAACCTCATTGGTTCTGCTGAAGTTCAAACGTGATGCGTAACACTAGAATGAACCTCATTGGTTCCGCTGAAGCTCAAACGTGATGCGTAACACTAGAATGAACCTCATTGGTTCTGCTGAAGCTCAAACGTGATGCGTAACACTAGAATGAACCTCATTGGTTCTGCTGAAGCTCAAACGTGATGCGTAACACTAGAATGAACCTCATTGGTTCTGCTGAAGTTCAAACGTGATGCGTAACACTAGAATGAACCTCATTGGTTCTGCTGAAGTTCAAACGTGATGCGTAACACTAGAATGAACCTCATTGGTTCCGCTGAAGCTCAAACGTGATGCGTAACACTAGAATGAACCTCATTGGTTCTGCTGAAGCTCAAACGTGATGCGTAACACTAGAATGAACCTCATTGGTTCTGCTGAAGCTCAAACGTGATGCGTAACACGAGAATGAACATCATTGGTTCTCGCTGAAGCTCAAACGTGATGCGTAACACTAGAATGAACATCATTGGTTCCGCTGAAGCTCAAACGTGATGCGTTACACTAGAATGAACATTATTGGTTCCGCTGAAGCTCAAACGTGATGCGTAACACGAGAATGAACCTCATTGGTTCCGCTGAAGCTCAAACGTGATGCGTAACACTAAAATGAACCTCATTGGTTCTGCTGAAGTTCAAACGTGATGCGTAACACTAGAATGAACCTCATTGGTTCTGCTGAAGTTCAAACGTGATGCGTAACACTAGAATGAACCTCATTGGTTCCGCTGAAGCTCAAACGTGATGCGTAGCACTAGAATGAACCTCATTGGTTCCGCTGAAGCTCAAACGTGATGCGTAACACTAGAATGAACCTCATTGGTTCTGCTGAAGCTCAAACGTGATGCGTAACACTAGAATGAACATCATTGGTTCTGCTGAAGCTCAAACGTGATGCGTAACACTAGAATGAACCTCATTGGTTCCGCTGAAGCTCAAACGTGATGCGTAACACTAGAATGAACCTCATTGGTTCCGCTGAAGCTCAAACGTGATGCGTAACACTAGAATGAACCTCATTGGTTCCGCTGAAGCTCAAACGTGATGCGTAACACTAGAATGAACCTCATTGGTTCTGCTGAAGCTCAAACGTGATGCGTAACACTAGAATGAACCTCATTGGTTCTGCTGAAGCTCAAACGTGATGCGTAACACTAGAATGAACCTCATTGGTTCCCGCTGAAGCTCAAACGTGATGCGTAACACTAGAATGAACCTCATTGGTTCTTGCTGAAGCTCAAACGTGATGCGTAACACTAGAATGAAC
>NC_137116.1:55237715-55267715 GCF_949357685.1 Gobio gobio
TTAAAACGACCCAACCGCTGGGTTAAAACGACCCAACCTCTGGGTTAAAACGACCCAACCCCTGGGTTAAAACGACCCAACCGCTGGGTTAAAACGACCCAACCGCTGGGTTAAAACGACCCAACCGCTGGGTTAAAACGACCCAACCTCTGGGTTAAAACGACCCAACCGCTGGTTTGAGACGACCCAACCGCTGGTTTGAGACGACCCAACCGCTGGTTTGAGACGACCCAACCGCTGGTTTGAGACGACCCAACCTCTGGTTTGAGACGACCCAACCTCTGGTTTGAGACGACCCAACCTCTGGTTTGAGACGACCCAACCGCTGGTTTGAGACGACCCAACCTCTGGTTTGAGACGACCCACCCTCTGGTTTGAGACGACCCAACCTCTGGTTTGAGACGACCCAACCTCTGGTTTGAGACGACCCAACCTCTGGTTTGAGACGACCCACCCTCTGGTTTGAAACGACCCAACCGCTGGTTTGAAACGACCCAACCGCTGGTTTGAGACGACCCAACCGCTGGTTTGAGACGACCCAACCAACCGCTGGTTTGAGACGACCCAACCAACCGCTGGTTTGAGACGACCCAACCAACCGCTGGTTTGAGACGACCCAACCAACCGCTGGTTTGAGACGACCCAACCAACCGCTGGTTTGAGACGACCCAACCAACCGCTGGTTTGAGACGACCCAACCAACCGCTGGTTTGAGACGACCCAACCAACCGCTGGTTTGAGACGACCCAACCGCTGGTTTGAGACGACCCAACCGCTGGTTTGAGACGACCCAACCGCTGGTTTGAGACGACCCAACCTCTGGTTTGAGACGACCCAACCGCTGGTTTGAGACGACCCAACCAACCGCTGGTTTGAGACGACCCAACCAACCGCTGGTTTGAGACGACCCAACCAACCGCTGGTTTGAGACGACCCAACCAACCGCTGGTTTGAGACGACCCAACCAACCGCTGGTTTGAGACGACCCAACCAACCGCTGGTTTGAGACGACCCAACCGCTGGTTTGAGACGACCCAACCGCTGGTTTGAGACGACCCAACCGCTGGTTTGAGACGACCCAACCTCTGGTTTGAGACGACCCAACCGCTGGTTTGAGACGACCCAACCGCTGGTTTGAGACGACCCAACCTCTGGTTTGAGACGACCCAACCTCTGGTTTGAGACGACCCAACCTCTGGTTTGAGACGACCCAACCGCTGGTTTGAGACGACCCAACCGCTGGTTTGAGACGACCCAACCGCTGGTTTGAGACGACCCAACCGCTGGTTTGAGACGACCCAACCTCTGGTTTGAGACGACCCAACCGCTGGTTTGAAACGACCCAACCGCTGGTTTGAAACGACCCAACCGCTGGTTTGAAACGACCCAACCGCTGGTTTGAAACGACCCAACCGCTGGTTTGAAACGACCCAACCGCTGGTTTGAGACGACCCAACCGCTGGTTTGAGACGACCCAACCGCTGGTTTGAGACGACCCAACCGCTGGTTTGAGACGACCCGACCCAACCGCTGGTTTGAGACGACCCAACCGCTGGTTTGAGACGACCCAACCGCTGGTTTGAAACGACCCAACCGCTGGTTTGAGACGACCCAACCGCTGGTTTGAGACGACCCAACCTCTGGTTTGAAACGACCCAACCGCTGGTTTGAGACGACCTAACCGCTGGTTTGAGACGACCCAACCTCTGGTTTGAGACGACCCAACCGCTGGTTTGAGACGACCCAACCGCTGGTTTGAGACGACCCAACCGCTGGTTTGAGACGACCCAACCTCTGGTTTGAAACGACCCAACCGCTGGTTTGAAACGACCCAACCGCTGGTTTGAAACGACCCAACCGCTGGGATAAAAAACCCAATCCCTGGGTTAAAACGACCCAACCGCTGGGTTAAAGCGACCCAACCTCTGGGTTAAAACGACCCAACCCCTGGGTTAAAATTGACCCAACCGCTGGGTTAAAACGACCCAACCTCTGGGTTAAAACGACCCAACCGCTGGTTTGAGACGACCCAACCGCTGGTTTGAGACGACCCAACCGCTGGTTTGAGACGACCCAACCGCTGGTTTGAGACGACCCAACCGCTGGTTTGAGACGACCCAACCGCTGGTTTGAGACGACCCAACCGCTGGTTTGAGACGACCCAACCTCTGGTTTGAGACGACCCAACCTCTGGTTTGAGACGACCCAACCTCTGGTTTGAAACGACCCAACCGCTGGTTTGAGACGACCCAACCGCTGGTTTGAGACGACCCAACCTCTGGTTTGAGACGACCCAACCTCTGGTTTGAGACGACCCAACTGCTGGTTTGAAACGACCCAACCTCTGGTTTGAAACGACCCAACCGCTGGTTTGAAACGACCCAACCGCTGGTTTGAAACGACCCAACCGCTGGGTTAAAACGACCCAACCGCTGGGTTAAAACGACCCAACCTCTGGTTTGAAACGACCCAACCTCTGGTTTGAAACGACCCAACCTCTGGTTTGAAACGACCCAACCTCTGGTTTGAAACGACCCAACCGCTGGGTTAAAACGACCCAACCGCTGGGTTAAAACGACCCAACCGCTGGGTTAAAACGACCCAACCGCTGGGATAAAACAACCCAATCGCTGGGATAAAACAACCCGATCTCTGGCTTAAAACAACCCAATCTATAGCCTAAAACCTAATAAAATTACTAAAACTTAATAACATTTAAAACTTAACATTTTTTATATAAAAACATCAAAGCTAATTAAAATATGATATTAGTATATAAACAACACTGACAGTTGTTGTGGAATATGAACCTGTGCAGTGAATGTGTGAGTTTGAGGATACTAGTCATGTGATTTTTTTTTTGTTTTTGTGAATGTTAAGAGATGTTATTGTGATAAAAAATAAAATACTTGCAGTCTAGTACCTAATCTTTCAACTGCTTAATTCAGTCTATTGTTTTCATTCAATTAACTTTTCACACATCTGTCATGATTGAAACCTCATTATCCTTTTATAGAAAATGTTTTGTTTTGGAATTGAGCTATTACAACATTCAGATTTTGGATTGCCCATCATCCCATTTTGCATTAAAATGGTCAAACCAGGTGAAAGTGCACGTTTAAATAAGCTGTGTTGGTAATGTGTATGCAAAAGCAGCGCTTCTAGCATCTTCTCCACTTGTGATTGTTGCAGACAGTATCGCGCAAAAGTGATTCATGTCCGTCGGTGACTGGGAGGAGCAGCCGCGCGCATTCCCACGTCACCGGACTAATTTGCCTAATCTTCCCGGTACTTTAGACCGCGGTGGAAACGCAGAAAGTAGCAGGTCTGGGGGAGAAAAAGTTCCTGGGAAAAAAGTTCCTGGTACAAATAGTTCCGGGTAATTTCGGTGGAAACGCGGCTTTTGAGACTCTGGAGACAGAAGTGAGATCTCAGCATCTGTGCTGTTCCTCTCCTGTGGGATCCGCCGGTCCGGAATGTCTGGGATTGAGGATTGAGGAATGAGGAATGAGGAATTGCTCTTAATGAAATCTGGCATGTGTGCAGGTTGAAAGTGAACTGGATGAGGGTTTGCCCTCCTGCTGTGACTCGGGTTATTCTGCTTCTCCTCCGCAGAGTTCAGAGGCTACAGCTTTCAGCACAACAGAAGGAACTGCAATCCCATAATTACAGCGGCTCCGTGCTCTCCTGTTGGGTTTCAGTGGTTTATGATTGTTATACTGTACAAACGGTACATTCCCCCATTCACTTTAGTCATCAATGAATCCTGAAAAAACTATTACAGGTTATTAACAAAAATATTAATAAGCACAACAGTTTTCAACTCTGATAATAATCATAACTGTGTTGATCATCAGATCCTCATATGAGATGATCAGCGAAGGGTCATGTGACACTGAAGACTGGAGGAATGATGATAAATCACACTTTACTATATACAGTTATTTTAAATAATTATATTTTACATTAAAATTGGGTCATGACCCCCACAGGATAAGTGTAGCGTATTAAATGTGACCGTAATAACGTGAGAGAGAGAAGTAAACACACAGTGGACTCATACTTTGATAATAACCCATGATGATGCATAAACACACACACACACACACACACACACACACACACGCTGTCCTTTAAAGGGCCAGTTCCTCATTTGCTCACCCTCATGCGTCCCAAACAGTCGAACATGTGAATATTTATACTGTTAAAGCTGCACTATGTAACATTTTTTCAGTAAAATATCCAAACACCGGCGACCTCTAGCGGACGGAAAACTTACATAGTGCAGCTTTAATGACACAAAAAGCAAAAGGAACAATATTCTACAGCATTAAAGGTGCAGTGTGTAAGTTTTAGCGGCATCTAGTGGTGAGGTTGTGAATTGCACCCGCCCATCCCCTTTAGAAGCACAGAGAAGCTACGGTGGCCCACACAGGACACAGATGTGGTCGTCCAATGCTGCGTTCCACTCGGGGGAATCCCCGCTGCCATTTTGAAGTGCGTTCCACATCTTCATATACACTTCAGCAGCATCATGGCACAAAATGGCGGCTTCACTGTAGACCCGCGGTGAAGAAACGGCTCATTCTAAGGTCTTCATACTCCACTGAGAACATGTTATATTGCACATCTGTCATTAGATCCTCATTAATACTGCACATTTAATCTTAGTTCATTGATAAAAAAAAATAGTTGTATTTTTTAACATTAGTTAATGCCATTGTTACGTCCGCGACGTATGTTGGTTGTTTGTTTTCTTTTTCTTTCTCTATTCTCAGCTATCCTTCATTCTTAGGTTCATGATTGGTTGTTTTGAACATCAATCATCATTTGTTCCTGAGTGACATCTCTCCCAAAGAACCAATCAGAGCTCGCCTTCCCTGTATAAAGACCCGGAAGTGACCAGAGGAAAGGAGGCGTGGTTTTCTCTTGTTTGTTTTGCTTGTTGTTTGTTTCTAGCCTGCCCGATTGATGTTTGATTGGTTATACTTTGTTTTGAAAGATTCTTTTTCTGATTACAACTTTAAGTTTGTACCGTTGATTTGTTTGGATTTGTTATTTTCTCGGACTCATGTCACGTGACCTACATAATACAACACATTAGGTTTTGCAATTGTTTATATACACCAGGTAAGGAGCGGATTCTACCCCATGTATTTATGTGCGTTAGTTAGTGTAGCTTAGTTGTGTAGTGTTTACTTGTGTCTTTATTTCTTAGTTAGTTGAGAACTTTAAATAAGTTAGTGGATGTTTTGTTTTGTTGATTTCTTTGCTTTAGCGCCGCTCATTGTCCCTTGCTTTTGTGTTCCGTGTTTTTGTTTCACTATATGTATATCTTCTGTAAATATTCCTTTCCTTGATCATTATTACTTTGTAAATCAATCGGGTGTTCACTTATGATTTTTAATTACTAAAAGACTTCAGTTCAAATCTGTCTCTGCCTGATTCATGCAATCACGTAATTTATCAGTAACTGAACCCGTTCATTTATTTTATTTACATTTATTTTTCCTTAACACATGTTACTGACCCTATTACTCCTAGACATTTTTTTCTTTTTAATAGGGAGACGTAACAGCCATGAATAAAAAACGTATTTTTATTAAATAACATTAACAAAGATTAGTAAATGTTCATATTGCTCACTCTACATTGAGATCTTAAAGGGTTAGTTCACCCAAAAATGTAAATTCTGTCATTAATGGCTCAGCCTCATGTGGTTGGACACCCGTCAGACCTCCGTTCATCTTCAGACACAAATGAAGATATTTTAGTGTAAATCTGATGCTCTGAAAGGCCTCCATTGGCTCAACTTTACACTCTCAAGACCCTTAAAAGACACTAAAGACTAAAGTTACAAAGTCCATCTCACTACAGCGGCTCTACAATAACTTTATGAATCGGCGACAATAGTTTTTGTGCGCAAAAAAACCCTAAATAACGACTTATATAGTGATGACGATTTCAAAACACGGCCTCATGAAGCTTCGAAGCGTTATGAATCAGTGAGTCGATTCAGCAGTTTGAAGCGTTATGAATCAGTGAGTCGATTCAGCAGTTTGAAGCGTTATGAATCAGTGAGTCGATTCAGCAGTTTGAAGCGTTATGAATCAGTGAGTCGATTCAGCAGTTTGGAGCGTTATGAATCAGGGAGTCGATTCAGCAGTTTGGAGCGTTATGAATCAGTGAGTCGATGCAGCGGTTTGGAGCGTTATGAATCAGTGAGTCGATTCATGATTCGGATCGCGTGTCAAACTGCTGAAATTTGGCGATTCAAACCGCTGAATCGACTCAGTGATTCATAACGCTTCGAAGCTTCATGATGCTTTGTTTTGAAATCGTCATCACTATATAAGTCGTTATTTAGGGTTTTTTTGCGCACAAAAACTATTCTCGTCTTCATAAAGTTATTGTAGAGCCGCTGTAGTGAGATGGACTTTGTAACTTTAGTCTTTAGTGTCTTTTAAGGGTCTTGAGAGTGTAAAGTTGAGCCAATGGAGGCCTTTCAGAGCATCAGCTTTACACTAAAATATCTTCATTTGTGTCTGAAGATGAACGGAGGTCTGACGGGTGTCCAACCACATGAGGCTCAGTCATTAATGACAGAATTTACATTTTTGGGTGAACTAACCCTTTAATGTAAAGTGTTACCAAAAATAATCCAATATTCACTGTATTAAGTGAATCAAACGTTTGTTTGCGGATCTAATTCATGCTTTGACTTCAGCCTGTTTGTCCCAGAGCTGTACTTTCAGAACACAAGTGTTATTGAGCTCATTTTAAAACAGCTGAGAAAATTAATTGCTAAACATTTTTTAAAAAGTCATTATGATTTGATAACATTTCAGTTTTCCAAAGAACTTAAGGGATCATTCAAAGCAGGATTTTAGCTTTTAAATAGTCATATTGTATAATAGAAAACAGTTATTGATAAAAGCATTAAATATGAATGTTATGCAAATGCACCTGTTGGAGGATCTCCATCCATGGATACAATCACACGCTAGATTTTCTCCTTCACTGAAAATCATTTACTCAAAAACATGTTATGGAAGTAAAATATCCTGCAAACTAATGTTGCCCTTAGAAACGCCTTTGACTGACCATCTGAGGCAAAACAATTAATAATCATCATATTCCCCAACATCAAAACAGTATAAAAATGATTTATTCAAATTCATATATAACATGCACAAACACACACTAAATGACAGGACACACACACACACACACACACACACACACACACACACTTGTGCAGTCCCACCGCCGGTCACATGACCAGGCATCAGCTGACCTGAGGCTCAGACGAGCTGAAGGATGAAGGTCTGAAGGCATTTGGCACCAAACTGGCTGAGAACACAGTAAATCTCACGTTTACTCGAGGGAGGAGAAATTCTTGGAGAAACCGTGTGTGTGTGTGGAGGCAAAGCACATGAGTGTTCAGAGTTTCTGTGGACAGTTTGGTAATCAATCCCAGCATGCAGTGGGCCTTTATGACAACAGGGTGATGAGGGCATCCAGAAACTTCCCTCTGTCCTCCATCTTTAGCTCAATCACTGCAGAGAGAGACACACACACACACACACACACACACGGATCTTCACATAACCTGTTGTGGCATGATGATAAATGTACACGTGTGTGTGTGTGTGTGTGTGTGTTTTGGAGTCTGGCAGAAGTGAAGGCATTTGGCACCAAACTGACAGAAATGATGGGAAAACTGCTCAGGATGGCTTCAGTTAATCTTGGCACTGCTGTTCTGCAGTGGGATATGCATCTACATTTATAATAAATTATAAAAATAATATATCAATTGGTTGTTTTTTTTATTAATTATGCATGGTTCTGTTGCCAACGCAATGTCTCGTTTAGTTCAACTTGATGTACTAATTGTTTAAAATTATTATTTAATAAAAACTAATACAAAAATAAAAGGAAAAACCAATAAAATGACAAACTAATATTAATATTTGTTATTATTTAATAATAAAATATTTATTATTAACTGTTAATTTAAATATTTATAAAATATAATTGTATATATTTTTTCAGATTGTCATTTTATATCTCATATATAAATATACAAGTATATGTATTTAAATAAAATTATGCATATTTACTACTATTATGATTTTGTATTATTAGCAAATTCGCATCCAATAAGAGCAGAGCCTGACAGAATCTCAAGGCTGCTGTGCCCTCTAGTGGGCGACCGCGGCCCATAATGCCGAGGGTCAGAAGAGCAGAGCATCACAGAGGCCGTTTCTCAATACCAAGTGCGTGAACTTCTGACTTGCGTCCTTGGTAGTTCAGACTTGCAAGTTTGACTCTCTGTCACCCTGTTGACTTGCTGCCCAAGTCCTGTTCCAGTTCAAAGTTCACATCTAGACAAGTCCAGTTCAAATCCCCGGATGTGTCCTTGATCCGCCCCTTTTATCGAGGATGCATCGAGAGGAGACTTGTGTGCTGCGTCCCAATTCGCACACTATCCGTACTAAATAGTATTCGAAAAAAGAATTAGTATGTCCCAAATCGTAGTATGTTGAAAAGAGTATTCCAAAGATTCCCGGATGGTCTACTATATCCGAAGTGCAGATCGATGCGCACTCTAGCGGCTGATATTGCCCACAACCCATTGCGAGATGGACGAGGATTCGATTAGAACTACAAACGCGGATAAAAAGTGTTAAAAAACTACAAACATGACGGTTACGCGAGTCTGACGGTTAAGTAGAGAGGATTAGATAAAGGGGCTTGAGTGAGCAATTATCAGCATTTAACCTGACGAAAAGATATTTATTCAATATTATCCACATTATATTTCCCCTTCAGCAGCATTGAGAACTTTTGTGATGATACGTTTGGCCATTAACTTTGCAAACACATGAGGGGAGTCTCTGAATTAAATACCCACGAGCGACTACATTTCTCTCCGATACGGTAGGAAATTAAATTGAAAGTGGGGGATTTGAGCTGTGACGATGACTGACAGTTTAAACGGTGACGGGACGCGCGTAACAGAGTCCGTTAAAGATGACGAAGTGTCCCAAAGCTTGCATACTCTTCTGCTACACACTCAAAAGTATGTACTTTTTCTTCACAAAAAGAGTACATACTTTTAGGACGTAGTATAAGTAGGCGAATTGGGACGCAGCCCCAACATCTGAACGGACTTCAGACAGACCGGTATCCCAGAATGCATCTCGCACCAACCAGCAAACGTCAACAGCGGATGAGAATTAATTTAAAAATACAACTGTTAATGTTTCACCAAATGTAGTTTTAAGACTTTTTCAGGCGAGAATGTAGTTGTTTAAAGCTCAAATCGGTGGTTTATTTATAAAGAGAGCGCCTTTTTTCAAATGTGATCTGGCGTTTTCGGAGTTGTGAGCTCCAGTGGATCAGCCTTAGCACGGCTAGTCCTTCCGCTGGCTCTGATGTCTTCAGATAGAATTTGTCTTCTAGCGGCCGATCTTTGGTCTCATGAATCTATAATTTGTTCCCTGGCAAATCGTTTTGACTGAGGGCAAAGTGAAGTTTCATAACTTTATATGTTTAGGCTGTTAAACACATTAACTGACATTTAACAAAAATAGACTGGGTTGTGTTTTATGTCATAATTCATTTTATTACAGTGATAATCACACTTGTCTGAACCACATATTAATGTGTTTTTTTTTTATGTAAACGAAAAGAGGCAGGGTTTTTAATATTTCGTTTTGTTATAAATATACATGCAATAACATTGCCTGCACTACATTTTTTAATGAAAATGAAAAGAGGCAGAGTGGTGTTTTATCATATATTTCGTTTAATTGTAGCTTAAAATATAAATATATACACTATTGTCCTCCTGTCCTCGTTCTCCGGAGTTGAACTTGGCGAGCCTGAATTAATCAGAAGTTTGCGTAGCGTAGGCCTACTTGGTATAGAGAAACTTATATTTTAGGCTACAATAAAACGAAATATGTCAAAACACCACGGCCTCTTTTCTTTTTTTTTTACAAAAAAATCTTAAACATATTAGCCACACAAATGTCGTTCAGGCAGCTACATTGATTATCTTATATATTTATAACAAAATAAAGTATAAAACACAACCATGCCTCTCTTTGTTTAGATTTAAAAAAATAATAGGCCTATATTAAACATTAATATGTGGTTTAGGTAAGGTGACCAGATTTCTGAAATGGAAACCGGGGACATTTCCTATTTGAGTGGTCAAAATATCACCAAAATCTAATTTGTTATTATCTTTTAATTAAAAAAACGGGACAATATATATTTTAATGTTTTTGTTTGTTTATTTGTTGTTGTTGTTGTTGCTGTGGGCTCTCTATATTATTATTAACATTAATAATTATTCCCCCGGTTTCACAGACAATGCTTAAGCTAATCCTAGACTAAAATGCATGTTTGAGCGGTTTTAACTGAAAGAATCTTGCACTGACAAATCTTAAAATATGTCAGTGGCATTGTTTTGTCTAAAGATGCACACCAGTAATGTTTTTTTCTTGGGCACGTTTATAAAAGTTACTTAAATGTCCTAATTGAACTAAGGCCTAATCCTGGCTTAGTTTAAGCCCTGTCTGTGAAACCGGGCCATTATGTTTTAGTTTGATTATTAGGATTTTTATGTGGATTTAATGCAATTCAACACACCCGCAAAAAAAAAAAAAAAAAAAAAATTAAAACAGTTAATAGTCGCCATTGTAAATAACAAGCAGTTCAAAACATTATAACTTAACAAAAACACATTACAAAAATAAAACATAAATATGATAAATAAAACTATTATTTTAACATTTTATAATTGTATTTAATATTTAAATTTTCACAAGTTTATATTACTATATAAGTAATACATAAAAAAAACATTTTTTTACTTCAAATGTTTTATTAGGCTTGTGCTTAAAAATAACTCTTACTATCCTAAATTGGTTTTGTTTTGCATTTTAGGCTTATTTTAAGCAGAAATGATGTGTATTCTGATCTGATCAAGGACACATCCGGGGATTTGAACTGGACTTGTCTGGATGTGAACTTTGAACTGGAACAGGACTTGGGCAGCAACTGATGACGTTTCACAAGCCCATGAGAACACAATTACAGACAAGAACAAATATTGAGAAACGGCCAGAATCTCAAGGCTGTTCTGCCCTCTAGTGGGCGAGCGCGGCCCATAATGCCGAGGGTCAGAGCCTGACCTGAAGTATCGAAGTGGTCATGTAGAGTTCTGGAGCTGGTGCTCTCCGCTGCCTTCTCAAACGCCCGGCCAAAGAAACTGGAGGAAGAAGAGAAAGGAGCCGTCATTCTTCAGAGCAGAAAGAGCAGAAGCACATCTCCGTTTCTGAAGCATGAGCAGACTCACTTCTTCTTATCAGACATGTCGGACTCTGGAGGAATCCCCAGCACCACCACAGTCCCCTTCTCCACATCCAGAGGAGCGGCCATTATCAGCGGCAGGATCTTACAGCGCTTGTTCCTCGTCTAACACACACACACACGAGAACACATCACATGTGCTGAACGGGCTACTGCTGACACACACACACACACACACACACACACACACACACACACACACACACACCCTAAACCTACCCATCACACACACACACACACACACACACACACACACACACACCCTAAACCTACCCATCACACACACACACACACACACCCTAAACCTACCCATCACACACACACACACACACACACACACACACACACACACACACACACACACACACACACACACACACCCTAAACCTACCCAACACACACACACACACACACACACACACCCTAAATCTACCCATCACAGGAGACAGTTTACTTTCCGTGAAAAAAACTTTTGAAAAGTGAGGACATGGGGAACGTCCTCATATTTCACCCTCTTTTTGTAATACCCATGTCATTATACACATTTGTGTCCTGATATTTCACAAAAACATGCCCACACACACACACACACACACACACACACACACACACGCGTGTACTTACAGAGCAGATGAAGGCTTTGAGCAGATATTTGCAGAGGAGGGTCAGAGCCAAAGGTTTAGAGAACAGCTTCACGTCCGGTGTTCCCTACAAACACAAGAAACACTTCAACAACTGCCGTTTCAACACAACAAAATTAGTCAATTAGTCACTATTTTAACATTTACAGCGTGTGTGTGTGTGTGTGTGTGTGTGTGTGTGTGTGTGTGTGTGTGTGTGGCTGAATGTGAGCGTTATTGTAACTTGAGTACACTACTTGACAGCTTCATGCTCTTCCAGCATTCGCTAGAGTGTGTTAGCAGTAAATGCGTTTGCTCCACACCTCCAGCAGATGGCAGTAGAGGAACGGCCCCTGAGAGAGGATGAGGTTGGTGCAGATGCAGCTGGCCACTGTCTGCTGAATGGCCTTCAGCTTCCTCTTGGCCAGATCAATGCCCAAATGCAGCCGCTCCAGATTACTCCTGCAGACACCAGGAGGAAAACCATCATTACAGGAGGAGGATGAACATCTCCTCACTCCATCTCATCCCAGATGTTCATGTGTTTCTTTCTTCAGTTTTTTGAGGATCATTCCAGGATTTTTCTGCTCATAATGGACTTCAATGGGAACCAACGGCTGAAGGTCCAAATCACTGCAGTTTCAGAGGAAGAGCTTCAGAGGCTCTGACCAATCCCAGACGAGGAATAGAGTCAGATCTAGAGGAACCATCGCCACATTTACAACACACACACACATTTATACACTTTAACCTCAGACGCTCATCTTGAGCTGCTCTCACGGATTGAAAGGTCACGCTAGACTCCAACTCCAACTAAATCGTCCGACATCGTTGTTTAATCTTTCTTTGCTAAAGGGCGTTTGTATTAGTCTTCAATCCGTGTCGTCCCAGAGCAGCTCAAGATGAGCGTCTGAGGTTAAAGTGTATAAATGTGTGTGTGTGTGTTGTAAATGTGGCGATGGTTCCTCTAGATCTGACTCTATTCCTCGTCTGGGATTGGTCAGAGCCTCTGAAGCTCTTCCTCTGAAACTGCAGTGATTTGGACCTTCAGCCGTTGGTTCCCATTGAAGTCCATTATGAGCAGAAAAATCCTGGAATGATCCTCAAAAAACTGAAGAAAGAAACACATGAACATCTGGGAATTAGCAACTGCTGATAATAATATACAGTTCCTGAAAAATTAAAGAAACTATTCACAGAATTTAAAAAGTGTCAAAACTCCTTTAGTCGATCAGAAGTGTGTGTGAGCTGCACTAGTGTGTGTGTGTGTGTGTGTGTGTGTGTGTGTGTGTGAATGGAGACGTCTCTGATTGGTTACTGCGTCCATCCATCAAAACTTTGCTGGCAAGGCATTGGCTAGGCATTGACTGGCTTTATCCAGTGAGAACCATGTGTGCTGTGATTGACACCTCGCCGAGCCTGTAATGCGCTAATGAGTCCCAGAAGGCCTGTGATTGGAGGAGAGAGATGAGGGAGGGCTCATATTCAGCGCAAGAGTCTAAACTGCAGATCGTCAGAATACAGATTAGAATTCATATTTCAGTGAAAATGGACATGATTGATGACTCCAACTCAAAACGCTCATGCAAACAAACGAGGATTAGCTGTTTTTTTTCTCTATTGTTTCGTTGTTTTGGATTATAAAGTGGGATGTGTTGTGAAGAGTGTGTCGTTTCTAGGCTTCGTCCGATCTGATCTGAGCGATTATCTGCACTCCATCTGCAGTTATTCTGTTCATGTTTACATGGCTTCAGCATTTCGTTTAACCCTTTCCTCTCTGGGGGATTTATCACAAAACAACTTCAGAACATGAATCTGGAGGGTTTTAGCTTTCAAATGAGGCAGAGTTTGTGATAGTTGATGGAATATTTGTTATAAAACAAAAGTAAATAAAAGTACAAACACATTTTTTGTTGTTGTTGTCAAGAGTGATACCATTGTGCAGCGTTTCCTACAGTAATACTTAGACGCCAGCCAAGCTTAGCCCCGCCCACAACATCAGAGGTGGGGAAGTTGGGTCAGGACTTGATCCATTGTGGAGCAACTATGCTGGACCAATCAGATCATCATCACCAGATGATGACGTCAGGCTACAGTAAAGTTGAGCGAGTGGGTTTCTGAGCTGTGAGTGAGTGGAGGCGGGGATAATTTGCATATTCATGAGTCGCATATACTAAATGAAGCAAGGGTGTAGAGTACATTCAAGCTATTTAAGGCATGAAGAAATGTTAAGTATGTCATTTTTGGTAATCAAAGATGAGTTTTAAGGGATAAAATGATTGACTACAGAGATGTGCGTGATGATAATCTGTGCAAAGAACATAACACTCATTGTCTTATCAGGATGGAGATCTGACCGAGAGTTCTCAGGACTGACTTCCGTGTGTGTCTTTGTGTTTCAGGTGGGGTGTGTGTGATGGTATGTGAGAGTTTACCATGGTACAGAAGAAACTCTGGCTTCTGAATGTCACCGTCGCGGCCGCCCTCTTTATACTGCGTGAGTACATCTGCCTCCTCCTGTCCTGCACTCGGGCCGAAATCACAGCCTTTGGACGCTTTATTCACTTAAATGTGTAAATCTCATTGCATTAGAAAAAGCGTCTATGTCTCAAATGCTGCATCTCTTCACTAACTTCTATTGGCTTAATGTTCAAATTGACATTTGAAGAGTTAAAGAATGTCTTTTTGTGCTTTAATATTTTATGTAATCCAATGACATCCCACTTTTTAGGGCCGATTATCATTCTTAAATAGCGATTTCCTAAAATAACGTTGCGCTGTATTTACTTAAGCCAATTATATTGGTGCTAAACCCAACGTTTGTTTGACGTCAAGCTCCAACGTCAGTCAGACGTCATATTTTGGTTGAAAGTCGAGTTGACGTCTAAACCCAAGGTTTGGTTGACGTCAAGCTCCAATGTCAGACAAACGTCATATTTTAGTTGAAAATGAACGTCGAGTTGACGTCTAAACCCAACGTTTGTGTGACGTCAAGCTCCAATGTCAGACAAACGTCATATTTTAGTTGAAAATGAACGTCGAGTTGACGTCTAAACCCAACGTTTGTGTGACGTCAAGCTCCAATGTCAGACAAACGTGATATTTTAGTTGAAAATGAACGTCGAGTTGATGTCTAAACCCAACGTTTGTGTGACGTCAAGCTCCAATGTCAGACAAACGTCATATTTTAGTTGAAAATGAACGTCGAGTTGACGTCTAAACCCAACGTTTGTGTGACGTCAAGCTCCAATGTCAGACAAACGTCATATTTTAGTTGAAAATGAACGTCGAGTTGACGTCTAAACCCAACGTTTGTGTGACGTCAAGCTCCAATGTCAGACAAACGTGATATTTTAGTTGAAAATGAACGTCGAGTTGACGTCTAAACCCAACGTTTGTGTGACGTCAAGCTCCAATGTCAGACAAACGTGATATTTTAGTTGAAAATGAACGTCGAGTTGACGTCTAAACCCAACGTTTGTGTGACGTCAAGCTCCAATGTCAGACAAACGTCATATTTTAGTTGAAAATGAACGTCGAGTTGACGTCTAAACCCAACGTTTGTGTGACGTCAAGCTCCAATGTCAGACAAACGTCATATTTTAGTTGAAAATGAACGTCGAGTTGACGTCTAAACCCAACGTTTGTGTGATGTCAAGCTCCAATGTCAGACAAACATCATATTTTAGTTGAAAATGAACGTCGAGTTGACGTCTAAACCCAACGTTTGTGTCACCAACACATCACGAATCAGCGGTTTGAATCGCCAAATTTCAGCAGTTTGGCGGTTTGACACACGATCCGAATCATGAATCGACTCACTGATTCATAACGCTCTGAAGCTTCATGATGCTTTGTTTTGAAATCGTCATCACTATATAAGTCGTTATTTAGGGTTTTTTTGCACACAAAAACTATTCTCGTCGATTCATAAAGTTATTGTAGAGCCGCTGTAGTGAGATGGACTTTGTAACGACGTCTTTAGTGTCTTTTAAGGGTCTTGAGAGTGTAAAGTTGAGCCAATGGAGGCCTTTCAGAGCATCAGATTTACACTAAAATATCTTCATTTGTGTCTGAAGATGAACGGAGGTCTGACGGTGTCCAACCACATGAGGGTCAGTCATTAATGACAGAATTTTCATTTTTGGGTGAATTAACCCTTTAACTATAATAACCCTGTCTCATACCTGGACAGACAGTCCAGAGCTTTGATGAAGTTGTCTGCGGGCGTCTCATCCTTCTCCACGTTTTCCAGCAAGGCGGCCGCAGCATGAACCACATCACTGGCCAGAAACCGGTTCTTAAAGCCAAAGTGTACGCCGAACGTCTGAACACGGATGTCTTTCATACTGAGGTGGGAACAACAAAACAATTAAACACGTGACTGATAGTGACAACTAAAAGCACAATCATTCATTTCAGTCTCTCTCACCCAAATTTATTGGCCGATTCCTCGATGACTTCACGCAGGTTCTCTTTAATCGCCATATCCATCGAGTTAAACTTCTGCCGCACCTGCTTGAGCGGGAGACTGAGGGAAAAACAACCATTAAAAGGATGTTGTCAACTCGAAAATCTGATTGTAAAACAGCCATAGTATTCTATATTAATGCTAATCATGAGTTAAAGCTGCACTATGTAACTTTTTCAGTAAAATATCCAAATACCACTAGGCCAGTGTTATATATATATATATATATATGTGACCAGTCACGGAAGGTAGGGACACAAGTCGGTTCTGGAGCATTTTGAGTTATTTACAGATTCTGAAAGTGTAGTCTCCAAGCTTTCCAGTGATGTGTAACACATGGAAATCTGATAATATTTGGAGAAGTTGTGGCCATTTGAAAGTAGGCACTCAAAAAAGCTTAACAGGGAGAAATTTGCCTCTAAAGATTTTGTTCTCACCTGCTGGGAGTGACCAGAGATGTATAAAGTACTAGAGACACATACTTGAGTAAAAGTACAAGTTCCTTATCAAAAAAGTGACTTGAGTAGAAGTTGAAGTGCTCTTTAAGCACCACACTTAAGTAGAAGTACTAAAGTATTCTACATTTTTTGTACTTAAGTATTGCAAGTAGTTTATTTTTAAATGTACTACTCGAGTACTGAAAGTAAAAGTACAAGTATTGTGTTATGTAGTTATTAAAGAAAGTAGTCAAAAGTTTGAACATCATATTGTTTTTATTATTTCAAATGATTAAGCTAAAGGACAATCACAATGTTGGTAAGTAATTTTTCTACCTTTGTCATATAAATAACCTGAAAATACTGTAGTTCATTAAGATTAAATCTTACTATAACCACTCTTACTAAAAAAAAATGGGGTAAGCACACTTATATTCTCATTTCAAGAGGTGTTCTGAGTAAATGATTTGTTTGTAACACTTTACAATATGGTCTGATTTGTTAACATTACATTAGTTAATGTATTAGACTTATAACTAACATGAACTAACCATGATCAATACATTTGTTACTGTATTTATTAATCTTAGTTAATAAAAATACAGCTGTTCATGTTTTGTATATGTTACTTCACAGTGCACATTAACTATGTAAACAAATAGAGAGCAATTTGAGCGCAAGACGCTCGTGTTGATTTAAAGACAGTGAATGCGCGCTCTCTCGCGCGCGGTAATGTGGGTTTGGAATGGAATGATTCGTAACATTTTTATAATTGTAACGAGTAACGATGCAGCACATAAAAAAAATATCGGAGTAAAAGTATTAAACTCATCGAAAATATGTACTGAAGTAAAAGTGGAAGTAGGAGAAAAAAATAATACTCTAGTAAAGCACAGATACTGCCTTTTAGTACTTAAGTACAGTAGTGAAGTAGTTCTACTTCGTTACTATACATCTCTGGGAGTGACAATAGGGCTCATTTACATCTCATTTAGATAAGCCACACCCCCTGTAAAGCTGCATGGTTACAATCAGACCGCATACTATTAATAACAAAGGATAATGTGCATTGTAAATGTCAGTAATTTATCTTTTTTTGACTAAAAATGATTTAGAGGCTGAAATATGTGAGTTTTATCTTTTTATAAAACCTTTTTATTTGTTATTTGCTGGTTTTCTACATAAAACTTGGTGAATTGATTTCATTGTGTAGCATTGGGACTTTTTAACAGGATTCTGTGATAACCGTCATGATCAACTATGATAAACTAAAATCAACTATAATTATGTGTTTTTATAGTATAATATGCAAAGTACAATTTTCTATAAGAAAAAAAAAAACTCTGATTCTGTTCTTTTCTCTGACATTTAAGGGTAACATAGGCCTATCCCGATTCTTTCCCACCGGCTGAGGTGAAGACCACATGTCCCGAGAGTCTGCGCTCAAACGTGCCGTCATCAAACTACGCCTCTAGCGGACGGGAAACTTACACAGTGCAGCTTTAATGAACTTGCTCAATAGTTAGCAATATTCCCTCACCCCATGTCGGCCAGGAACTCCTGCAGTTTCTTCTGTCCGTTGATGGACCAGAGTTTAAAGTTGCAGGAGGTGTAGCACGAGTTACAGATGCTCTCATACAGAGACCAGTGCTGATACATCACCAGCCTCAGACTGACACACGGGGTCAAGGGTCAAGCACACATTACACACCGCTCTTCATGCATGTTCAAAAGGACATTCCACTTACACATGCATGAAAAAGCACACCATAGTGCAAAAGTTAAAGGGATAGTTCACCCAAAAATTTAAATTAGCCGATGATTTACTCTCCCTCAAGTCATCCGAGGTGTGTGTGACATTCTTCTCTTAGAGTTATATTACAAAAGTCCAGGCTAATCCAAGCATTAGAATTGGATTCATAGTTGCTCTGTTAATAAAAGTGCATCTATCCATCATATAACTGCTCCACACGGCTCTGGGGTGTTAATAAAGGCCTTCTGAAGCGAATCGACGCGTTTGTGTAAGAAAAATATCCATATTTAAAACTTTATCAAGTAAACTCTTTCGTCTTCCCTGTTCATTTATGGAGAAAGTGTTGAAAGTTCCCCTGCGGATGGAAAGACTAACGCTCAGCTCCGCTCGTCATGACGTCACGAACACATCTGGAGTTTCATTTTCAACATTCAACACTTTTCCACAGAAGGCGGAGGCCGAAAGTTTACTTGATAAAGTTTACCCTCTGGGGTACTTCGGGTCAGAAATGACCCAAAGCGTTTTATAATAAATAAAAAAAATCGTAGCTCCATCGGAATGGCGCGAGACTTGGTGACTTTATTGGTACTTGGTAAATGAACACCCAAACAAATTGGGGACAGGATTTGAAAAGTCTAAGTGGTCATAAAATTAATGGGAAATTGCCAAAAATATGAAAATACAGTGTTTTTTGTGTGCATACAATCTACAAATCAGCCAGGATGCAGAAAAAAAGACTCAACAGTGAAGATCTCTAAAACATCACGAGTGCAAAACAGACAAAAACACAATTAGCTTTTGGAATGGCATGCGTTAATTTGTGCGCGCGTGTGTGTTTTTGTGTGTACAAGTGTGTGTTGCACTCGTGATGTTTTAGAGATCTTCACTGTTGAGTCTTTTTTTCTGCATCCTGGCTGATTTCTAGATTGTATGCACAAAAAAAACTCTGTATTTTCATATTTTTGGCAATTTCCCATTAATTTCCTATGGGGGTCATTTTTGAGAAGCAAAAGGTCCTGACTGAGTGTGACTTTTTTTTACGACCACTTAGACTTTTCAAATCCTGTCCCCAATTTTGTTGGGTGTTCATATACCAAGTACCAATAAAATCACCAAGTTTCAGACCATTCCGATGAAGCTACGATTTAATTTTTTTTTTTATAAAACGCAAGATGCACTATAGTGATAAAAATGTGCTATTGCGTGATAAAAATGCTCAATGTGTATACATTTTTTATTATATTCAATAGGAAAAAATGATAAATATTAATTATAAATCATAAAATTATCTTAAAACACCAAAAAAGAAAAAATATTATTGAACAAAAATATATTTAATTGATTTTACTAAAATCTTTATCTTAATCCCGCCCTCCAGGTCATTTGACCCGAAAGTCCTGAGTGTGACCAATAAATGAAGAACCCCAGAGGGTTAAATATGGATATTTTTCTTCCACAAACGCGTGGATTCGCTTCAGAAGGCCTTTATTAACACCCCAGAGCCGCTATATGATGGACAGATGCACTTTTATGGACTTCAAAAACAGAGCAACTATTACTGCTATTATAATGCTTGGATTAGCCTGAACATTTTTAATATAACTCAGATTTTGAAGAATGTCACACACACCGAGAGTAAATCATGGGCTAATTTTCATTTTTTGGGTGAACTATCCCTTTAAGACCTTTTCACACAAAATGAGATGCCACAGAACCGTACTAATGTCCAAGATAAAGTTACGCAGTGAACATTGATCCTCATGTGAAGGATACTCGTACTCAAAGGAGATCCTCATGCAGTCGATGGACAGAGAGTTCTCCTCATCCTCGTTTCTGTGGTTGTGTCTGGACACATGGCGCTGTAAGGTGGCGATGTCCGTCACATACTTCATGCTGGAGGATAAAGACACACAGGTAAGTCCCATTATGGGATGCCTGAAGACGGTGATTATAGTGAGATAAGAGTGAGATTCTTACTGTGGGATTTTGTCATGAACCCACTGATCCGTCAGTCCAATGACACTCCACCTGCCAATCAAAGAGTCAGATCTCAGGTCACATGGCACTGCTTCTGAGAGGCGATATAGAACAGGAAGCTCACCATAGCATGTCTTTGGTGTCTTTAGACATGACCCAGGCCAGCTCAAACATCACCAGCGCCGCCTGTGGACCACAGAAGAAACCGCTTCACTCTCCACAGCACAGACTGAGTGGCACATTCACTACTCCAGTAGTTGAAGAACTTACAAATACATACATTATACAACTCAATCAGATCCTTTTCACATTAGTCCTGCTTTATCTCCCCGAAATTGCTTTCGTTTGATCACAAACATCATCTATGCTTATATTGCAGTTCACTATGTATTGTTATATTAGTGCATATTTCAGAGCAAAATACATATTGACAAAAGCCTGAAAACATTACTTTTTTAGCTATTTGACCAGCTTTATTAACCGCCTAAAGCATCTTTAGGTAAATCTGATGAAGTCACAGATGCACTAAAGGGACAGTTCACCCAAAAATGAAAATGACCCCATGATTTACTCATGTTTATGACATTCTTCTCTCAGACGAACACAATCAGAGATATATTAATAATGTCCTGACTGTTCCAAGCTTTATAATGACAGTGAATGGGAGACCAAAATTAAGCCCAAAAAAGTGCATCTATCTATCATAAAATGCACTTTTATGATGGATAGATGCACTTTTATGATGGATAGATGCACTTTTATGATGGACGGATGCACTTTTATGATGGACAGATGCACTTTTATGATGGATGGATGCACTTTTATGATGGATAGATGCTCTTTTATGATGGATAGATGCTCTTTTATGATGGATGGATGCACTTTTATGATGGATAGATGCACTTTTATGATGGACAGATGCACTTTTATGATGGATGGATGCACTTTTATGATGGATAGATGCTCTTTTATGATGGACGGATGCACTTTTATGATGGACAGATGCTCTTTTATGATGGACAGATGCACTTTTATGATGGACGGATGCACTTTTATGATGGATAGATGCTCTTTTATGATGGACAGATGCACTTTTATGATGGACGGATGCACTTTTATGATGGATAGATGCTCTTTTATGATGGACGGATGCACTTTTATGATGGACAGATGCACTTTTATGATGGACAGATGCACTTTTATGATGGATGGATGCACTTTTATGATGGACGGATGCACTTTTATGATGGACGGATGCACTTTTATGATGGATAGATGCACTTTTATGATGGACGGATGCACTTTTATGATGGATAGATGCACTTTTATGATGGACGGATGCACTTTTATGATGGATAGATGCACTTTTATGATGGACGGATGCACTTTTATGATGGACAGATGCACCTTAACGATGGACGGATGCACTTTTATGATGGACAGATGCACTTTTATGATGGATAGATGCACTTTTATGATGGACAGATGCACTTTTATGATGGATGGATGCTCTTTTATGATGGATGGATGCACTTTTATGATGGATGGATGCACTTTTATGATGGATGGATGCTCTTTTATGATGGATGGATGCACTTTTATGATGGATGGATGCACTTTTATGATGGACGGATGCACTTTTATGATGGACAGATGCACCTTAACGATGGACGGATGCACTTTTATGATGGACAGATGCACTTTTATGATGGATAGATGCACTTTTATGATGGACAGATGCACCTTAACGATGGACGGATGCACTTTTATGATGGACAGATGCACTTTTATGATGGATAGATGCACTTTTATGATGGACAGATGCACTTTTATGATGGACAGATGCACTTTTATGATGGATGGATGCTCTTTTATGATGGATGGATGCACTTTTATGATGGATGGATGCACTTTTATGATGGATGGATGCACTTTTATGATGGATGGATGCTCTTTTATGATGGATGGATGCACTTTTATGATGGATGGATGCACTTTTATGATGGACAGATGCACTTTTATGATGGACAGATGCACTTTTATGATGGATAGATGCTCTTTTATGATGGATAGATGCACTTTTATGATGGATGGATGCACTTTTATGATGGATGGATGCACTTTTATGATGGACAGATGCACTTTTATGATGGATAGATGCTCTTTTATGATGGATGGATGCACTTTTATGATGGATGGATGCACTTTTATGATGGATGGATGCACTTTTATGATGGATGGATGCACTTTTATGATGGATGGATGCTCTTTTATGATGGATGGATGCACTTTTATGATGGATGGATGCACTTTTATGATGGATGGATGCACTTTTATGATGGACAGATGCACTTTTATGATGGATGGATGCTCTTTTATGATGGATGGATGCTCTTTTATGATGGATGGATGCTCTTTTATGATGGATGGATGCACTTTTATGATGGATGGATGCACTTTTATGATGGACAGATGCACTTTTATGATGGATGGATGCTCTTTTATGATGGATGGATGCTCTTTTATGATGGATGGATGCACTTTTATGATGGATGGATGCACTTTTATGATGGACAGATGCACTTTTATGATGGATGGATGCTCTTTTATGATGGATGGATGCTCTTTTATGATGGATGGATGCTCTTTTATGATGGATGGATGCTCTTTTATGATGGATAGATGCACTTTTATGATGGACGGATGCACTTTTATGATGGATGGAGGCACTTTTATGATGACAGATGCACTTTTATGATGGATGGATGCTCTTTTATGATGGATGGATGCACTTTTATGATTGATGGATGGATGCACTTTTATGATGGACAGATGCACTTTTATGATGGATGGATGCTCTTTTATGATGGATGGATGCTCTTTTATGATGGATGGATGCACTTTTATGATGGACGGATGTACTTTTATGATGGATGGATGCTCTTTTATGATGGATGGATGCACTTTTATGGACTTCAAAAATGACAGCCATTATAAAGCGTGTAAGAGTCAGGACATTATATAACTCTGATTGTGTTGGTCTGAGAGGAGAATGTCATACACACCTAGGATGAGTTGAGGGAGAGTAATCATGGGGTCATGTTCATTTTTGGATGAACTATCCCTTTAAAGCATGAACATAGCTATAAAATCAGATCTAGGGGTGTAACAATATATTATGTCACAATACAAAAACGCAACAATATGTGGATCGTGACTGTACTGTGTACAATTCTCCCAAAATAAACATTTCTGTGTGAGAAATTTAAGTTCAAGGAGTTTTAGTGTCAGTACGACATTAAACTATTACATATAAATGTTGAATATGATGTATAATAATGCAGTGGGGGAATATTTGTGGGTCCTCATAATGCCAAATGTCTCATGTTTCCATTAAAAAGTGGCCTTCATTATTGTAAATATATCTAGTGTCTAAAATAAATCTGTATTTTCAGCTTCAGAATCATGAATATTTATATTCTGGTGTCATTGTCCGGAGCAGCTCCGAGTCCAAGCCTATTCATTAATAATTCCATATTTAGCATTTTAATCAACAGTACATGTTTTGTTAACCTTTTACCATATGCCTTGGAGTATAGCGATAATATCGAATCGTTACACATGAGAACATGACCATAGTTACTCACTGATGTGCCATGGAACTCGTACTGCTCGTAGTCAAACAGAATCTCTCTCCTGCAAACACACACACACACACACACACACACACACACACAATGAATTCATCACCGCACTGGTCATTTTAATCTGGAGTGATGGTTATGATTATGACCTTCGAGCTTCCCATTCCCGTCTGGCCCGCTGTCGTTCGATTCTCCTCTCCAGAGCTCCCTGAGGAAGAGAAGGCAGAGCATAAGAGAATCCAGCTGCTCATAACATGCATAACACGGATAGAAACACATGCCTCATCATAACGCCTCCGTTTCCCAGAAGGCTCTGCGCTCCCATCGCTCTCATTTCCAGAATCATCGCCGTCTCCCTCTTCGTCCTCATCCTCATCACGGAAGATGTCATCATAGGTCGGAACACCAAGGTCGTCATCTTGCTTGATCAGGAGCTTGATCTGTTGCAGTTGAAGTAAAGAAATCATTTATTAAAGAGATAAATCACAACTTCTCATTTCCCGTCAGTCTCAGCACACGATGAACTACAGAAGAGTCGAGTTTTAAACGGGAGAAATATGGAAACTCTTTGGTCATTTTTGAGCAGGATGCTAACGGTCTAATCAGATTCAATGAGCTATGCTAAGCTATGCTAACAGTGCTAGACCCGGAGATCGGCTGAATGAAAATGCTCAAACTCAACTGTTCAACTCTAGAGGAGACGGAAAATGGTGGCGTGTTCCTTTAACCCCTAGGAGTCTGGGCTGTTTTGGGCCCTTTAGAAGTTTTGACATGCTCTGACATTTGTGTTTTTTTCAGTTGCTTATAAACACATTAATGACAAAGGTGTAATTACACTGTATTCAGCACAAACTGGGCTACCATAATATGTGAGCAACATATATGTACATGCTTGTATTTGAGAAAAATGTTTAAGCATGGTTTTTGAATTTTTAAATTAAAGCCTCAAAACACACAATAGATATGTGTCCACAAGACTTTTGACTAGTGGGTGTATTTGCCAAGAGTTTTTGCTTTAAACTGATGTGAGAATCATTGAGCCGGCTCATTCACATAAAACAATACACTGATTTAAAATTTGTAAGACAGTTTCTCTCCACAAAGCCAGTATGCGAGAAGGCGTGATATCTAATGAATAAAGATGAGTATCACCGGAAAGGACAAAAGAACATAATAGCCCGCATAATGAGCTGCATAATAAATGAGCTTCAGGTACTGATGTGACTGAGAGCAGCAGGACAAAGCACATATTATATATTGTACTTATCTAGTAAATGCATCTTGATTTAAGAATGTTTAAATATTTAGTCTAGAAACAAGACAAAGCATTTTTTTTATTTTGTTACTAAGAGTATTTTTTCTACTTTTGAAAAGTAGTCTCATGCTAAAAAATTTAATAATAAATAATTAAAATTAAGATACAATTTATACAAAACGAAATTCACTTTAACGAAAGCAATTCACTTTCTACAAAACAAAACTCGATATTGGTAAAACAAACTTTGATATTAAATTAAAAAAATAACATTAGGCTATAATATTTAAACATCAATATGAATCAAAATACGTTTGGCTGGTACTATATTTATAGCGGATAATGAAGTGGCTCGCGGGTGACTGACATCTATCACCTTTCAAACAGATTTACATAAACACAGCATATTTGCTTTGATTTGGTTTACATTATTTAAAATCTGACATTTCAGAGTTTCTTTAGACATATGTCTCATGTTTGTGAGACAAGTATTCACTAAGCTAGAGGTCATTTTCTGAAGACTATCTGAATGAACGTCTTTGAGAGAGGCTGTAGATCGCGCATCATGTTTGTTTTCTTTATTTTGCAAAAAGCACAACAATTTAGTTTTTATTGTGACTGTACACACACACACACACACACAAAAAAAGAAAAACTTAACAGATTATAATTAGGGGTGCACCGAAATTTCGGCCGCCGAAAATGCGACAATCCCCATGACCACTGGCGCGCGAATGAAGGCCGCTTTCCATTCCATTGCGCGGATTGCACGCAGGTATTTATCTGCCCCAAGCAGTGTTGCCAAGTCTGCGGTTTTCCCGCGGGATGTTTTTCCATGTCCGCGGGTTGGAGCGACCCCAATTATGTGATATTTAGACCCAGGAATGCGAACTTTAGCAAGCAACCCTGCCAAAAACCACATATTTTACCCCCCAAATGCCATTTTTCCCGGAGAACAGTGACAGACTATTCAGTGCAGCATCATGTCCATATTCATGTTCCTAATGAGAACCATTCTGTGATTTTGTGTGCAGTTATTCAGATAATTGTGGATCTTTTTTTGCACAACTGTTAAAAAACTATTTCATTTCATGGAACATAAAACTTGAAGAATAATATTAGGCCTATTTGGTATTATTATTTATATTTATTGTTAAAAATATTTTTAGGTTTTGTTATGTAACTGTTAAAAGTTTGATTATTCTATTGGTTCCTGATTTTTTCATTTCAGATCCATTAAATTCAAGCTATTTATTTATTTATTTATTTATTTATATTTATATTTATATATATATATATATATATATATATATACTTAAAAGAAGCCATTTTCGGCTTCAGTTTCGGCCAAGTGCATACTAAATTTTCGGTTTCGGCCCAGAATTTTCATTTCGGTGCATCACTAATTATAATGATGTATAACACTTGCCTGAATGATTACAAAAAACGACAGTTATTTGAGTCTCTTTTGCACTGATAAGAAAAAAAGCAAGCCGATCGCGCCGACTCGAGGGGGTTAACTCTAGGGGAGGAAAATAGTGGCATGTTCCTTTAAGGGCGACTAAATTATGACACTTAATTTTTGGATGAACTATCCCTTTAATAACTGATTAGATAAAAAGTGAAAAATATGATTTTAAAAGTCCTTATTATTAGATAAAAAGTGAAAAATATGATTTTAAATGTCCTTATTATTAGATAAAAAGTGAAAAATATGATTTTAAAAGTCCTTATTATTAGATAAAAAGAGAAAAATATGATTTTAAAAGTCCTTATTATTAGATAAAAAGTGAAAAATATGATTTTAAAAGTCCTTATTAGATAAAAAGTGAAAAATATGATTTTAAAAGTCCTTATTATTAGATGAAAAGTGAAAAATATGATTTTAAATGTCCTTATTATTAGATAAAAAGTGAAAAATATGATTTTAAAAGTCCTTATTATTAGATAAAAAGTGAAAAATATGATTTTAAAAGTCCTTATTATTAGATAAAAAGTGAAAAATATGATTTTAAATGTCCTTATTATTAGATAAAAAGTGAAAAATGATTTTAAAAGTCCTTATTATTAGATAAAAAGTGAAAAATATGATTTTAAAAGTCCTTATTATTAGATAAAAAGTGAAAAATATGATTTTAAAAGTCCTTATTATTAGATAAAAAGTCAAAAACATGATTTTAAATGTCCTTATTATTAGATAAAAAGTCAAAAACATGATTTTAAAATTCCTCATTAAAAGTCCAGTTTTAATTTTTGTCTGAACTATCCCTTTAATAACTGCATGTTTGCAGCAAGATAGCTAATGAAGAGCTGAGCATTTGTACCTGAGTGTCATTGTAGACGTTGACCACATCCACAGGCCTGTGTGTGTCACAGATGAAGAACACAGAGTCTTCCTCAGGCTGAAGCGTCTCCAGCAGGTCCACATTTGCTCCGCAGTTTATCAGCACAAAATACTGGTACTAGAAGAAGGAGAAACAGACACTTCTGGATCAGACTCAAGAGCTGAGGACTATTGCCCACTCATCAGTCTATAGAGATGATGGATATACAGTCTAAAGTCTGACCTGTTCCTTATGCTCCATAAACGCCGTCCCCAAATCCTGCCATCCCGTCACAGGAACCAGTGTATACTGGACCTGATCACAGTGAAATAGAGCCTGGATGGAACACACAGGCAAATATTATTATATCATCCATGTTTCTCTGATGACAAAAATCATATTTAGTAAACATTTTGTAATCGTCCTACCGTAGATATATCATAAATGTATTATTAGTAGTGATATGCATTGCTAAGGACTTCATTTGGACAACTTTAAAGGAGATTTTCCTCAATATTTAGATTGTTTTGCACCCTCAGATGCCAGATTTTCAATTATTGAGAAACTGAACATTCAGCTGAAGATGATCTATAAATCTACATTTAAAACAAGACACTTCTGGATATCTACACCACATATTAATCCAACCCATCTCCGGCGTGATGACTCCGATCCGTCAAATATTACGATCTACTCTGACCTCTGACCTGTAAATTTGCCTGAATCATAATCACACACTGTGTGTTCATCGGCCAGAGGAGAACTGAGCGTCTGAGTCTGGATTCTGCTCGGTTTTCCTCCATTCTGTCTCTGATGGAGATCGGGTTCCGGCTTCAGTCGGGGACACTACATATTCAACTATCATAAAGTCATAATTATAAGATACAATGGTGAAAATATGATTTTAAAAGTCCTCATTATTAGATAAAAAGTCAAAAATATGACGTGCTAAGTCATAATGTTGAAAATATGATTTTAAAAGTCCTCATTATTAAATCAAAAGTCGAAAATATGACGTGCTAAGTCATAATGTTGAAAATATGATTTTAAATGTCCTCATTATTAGATAAAAAGTCAAAAATATGATTTTAAAAGTCCTCATTATTAAATAAAAAGTCGAAAATATGACATGCTAAGTCATAATTATAAGATAAAATTTAGAAAATATGATTTTATAAGTCCTCATTATTAGATAAAAAGTCAAAAATATGATTTTAAAAGTCCTCATTATTAAATAAAAAGTCGAAAATATGACATGCTAAGTCATAATTATAAGATAAAATTTAGAAAATATGATTTTATAAGTCCTCATTATTAGATAAAAAGTCAAAAATATGAAATGCTAAGTCATAACGTTGAAAATATGATTTATAAGTCCTCATTATTAGATAAAAAGTCAAAAATATGAAATGCTAAGTCATAACGTTGAAAATATGATTTTAAAAGTCCTCATTATTAGATAAAAAGTCAAAAATATGATTTTAAAAGTCCTCATTATTAAATAAAAAGTTGAAAATATGACATGCCAAGTCATAATTATAAGATAAAATGTAGAAAATATGATTTTATAAGTCCTCATTATTAGATAAAAAGTCGAAAATATGAAATGCTAAGTCATAATGTTGAAAATATGATTTTAAAAGTCCTCATTATTAGATAAAAAGTCGAAAATATGAAATGCTAAGTCATAATGTTGAAAATATGATTTTAAAAGTCCTCATTACTGGATAAAAAGTCAAAAATATGAAATGCTAAGTCATAATTATAAAATCATTTTCAACATTTTAGTCCTCATTATTCTATAAAGTAAAAAATATGACATGCTAAGTCATTGAGAAATTAACCGTTGAAATTATGACTTTGAAAATTGAGATTAAATTTTAAAATGAGGGATTTTAAGTCAAAATTATGACGTCAAAATCAAAATTATGATTAAAAGTCCTAATTATGAGATAAAAAGCTGAAATTAGATTTTAAAAAGTCTAAATTATGAGCAAAACACACACTAAGAAAATATGAAATGCTAAGTCATAATGTTGAAAATATGATTTTAAAATTCCTCATTATTAGATAAAAAGTCGAAAATATGACATGCTAAGTCATAATTATAAGATCAAATGTTGAAAATATG
>NC_137116.1:55272715-55290215 GCF_949357685.1 Gobio gobio
TGAACTAACCCTTTAAGTGTAATCGTCCGTTGCATGCGATTTCACTTTTTTAAACTTTAGTTAGTGTGTAATGTTGCTGCCTGAGCATTAACAGTATCTGCAAAGTTACAGCGCTGAAAGTTCAATGCAAACGGAGATATTGTCTTTTAAAGTTATGGCAGTTTATTGCCTACAAAAATGGCCGGTTTGGACTACAACAAGCTTCTTCCCGGGTTGGTAACATCATAAACACCTGCTATTAACAAACACTGCCCCCGCGAACACGCAACAAAGTGGGCGGGGCCACGCCGCAGTCATTATGAAAGAGAGAGAGCTGTTGCAGAACTACAAACTATATTTGGCCATCTGATCAATCTAAGACCATTGCGTTTTTCAGAGGGAGAAGCAGGAAGCAAACGAGCCGTTCAAAGGACAGTGGAGACAGCGGTGTGGAATAAAGGTCAAATATAAGAAAAATACGGCATTTAAAAAAAAAGAAGTATTAAGACATGTTATACTGCGCCCCATAAACACAACCAAACCTAGAAAAAAAAACACCCCTTTAAGTTCGCACTTATGTTTCCCTTAAACCTAAGGGTGTTGCAGAAAACAACCCTTAAGGGTTTCTTTAAGTGAAACGTCATAAACACTTAGAATTCCCCTTAAATGCTGTTTTTTCACTTCAGTAATCCCTTAAAAAGCGTTAAGTGTTGCGTAAAACCTCTTAACGGTCATTTCCCGAAGTGTAACTTAAGGTTTGGAAATCGTAACCTTAAGAGTAAAGCGAACAAAAATAAGACGACATGGCTGAATTTATGAACCAGCTGAAGATCATTATGTGCCAAGAAGAATTTTTAGGGATAGGGAGAACCCTTTGGACCATCTTAGCGATGAAAAATTGTTGCAAGAATACACCGATTTGAGCATCAGACATCGCAACCACTGACACTGAACACTTGCAGTCACGCGTACATTTCTGAATGAGATGAAGAAAAACTCACATAATTAAAGAAGTAATTTGACGTTATTACAAGTCATTAATGTCTTTATATGTTTCATATAATAGAACCGAAGCTATAGATTGTGAATTTAAACATGTCTCGTTTACCAGCGGCAAAAGTCAGGAGGACTAGCCGAGGTGAGGCTGTTCCAGGCGGGATCTCAACATTTTTAAATAGGCGCTGTCTTTACAAATAAACCACAGATTTGAGCTTTAAACAACTTCATTCTCGACTGAACAACTCTTAAAACTACATTTCGTGACACAATAATAGTAGTATTTTTCAATTTCGCGGCCGCACACAACCACTATGAAAAGCGCAAAAGGACGCGCGTCAATTTCTCTTCAAACTCTCGCTTTATACGCCTGTCCATCTCGCTTTGGACGCGCGAATGCATTCAAAGTTCAAGCGTTAAACTAGACGTGAATTTGACGCTCTCTTCACGTTTGGTGTGAACTTAGCATTAGTGTGTGTTTTGCGTATCTATGGCAACAAGTGAATCCAGGATCGCTGTCGTGAAACACTGAAATGTTTCCCTTACCTAAGAGAAGCGTTTAAGAGATTATATGCAGCACCCTTGAGTTATTCTCTTAGGTAAGGGGAAATCGCCCCTTAAGTGTCATAAAAACTGAAGGTACTTTCTGCAGCCGGGCTCTGGGCCTCGGCCTCAGGCTCAGTCCAGTCCGTGTTGAGCATGTTCTGTTGTGTTTTCAGATGATGCAGAACCTGCTGTTGGAGGAGGGCGGTTTGGTCCAGGTGGAGAGCGTCAATCTCATGGTGGCCACATACTCCAAATTCCAGCCGCAGAGTCCAGACTTCCTGGACATCACCAATCCTAAAGCTGTGTATGCTAACATGACACGCCCCTTTAGAGTGTGTTCACGCTCAAAACAAACCCTGGTGCGATTGCAGGTCTCGCTGCCAAGCGAATCTGGTGCGGTTCAACTGAAATATGAACACAACACGGACCAAACGCATGTAAACAAACCAAAAACAGGACATGATGTCACAAGATGAGAGAATGACCGGCTTTTTCTCGTTATAGTCGTGATGCTGCTCATCAAGAGTTCAGTACAGGCGTCAAAACCGCGTCTCCTCGTAGCAGATCTGTGCGTGTGTGTGTGTGTGTGTGTGAGACACTGTTTTGACTCCTTCACACATTTATAAGCTCTTCATGAGTCTATATACCATCATATTTAGCGAGCGCAGACTGTGGAATAATATGGCCGTAGTGTCCGTGATGTCACTCATAGGATCTGAAGAGAGTTCTGAAGTGTAAAGTCGGGTCGAGCTGGCCGTCGCCATCTTGTCAGCGCTTCACTCCCGGATAACAGAGAATGGGCAAAGAGGCGGGACGTGGGCGGAGCTGAGGTGACGACTAACAGACAGCAGACAAACGGCAATCCACCTGTCACTCAAAGTGGCCACGCCCTTAATTATGCTGAACTTTAAGGCTTTATGTAATGCAGGGCTCCAGACTGAGACTAATGGTGCGTTCACACCGGACGCAATTCGCGCGAGTGATTTACATGTTAAATCAATGCAGAGACGCGAAATGGCATTCTGCGGCGCGGTGCGAAGGACGCAAATTGAGCGTTTTGAATGCGCGATTCGTGCGAATCACTTAAGTTGAAAAATCTGAACTTTGGCGGATATTTCGCGCCGCGTTAACCAATCAGGAGCTTGCTCTAGTAGTGACAACAATGAGGAGAAAATCTGTATATTAATATCTGGTTCAGACCATAGACCGTAAAAAAATATGGACGACGCGACTTCATTGACTTCCGCTGATCAAAGTCACGGCGCTGACATCTTGGGACCGAGTCTGCGCAGTAGAGAACAGGAAGTAGAGGCGCGATTATCAAAAGCCCGCCCACACTCTCACAGATGCAGAACAATTCATTATGTTGGTGTGAAATAAAGTTATGGAAATGTAGAAATTAAAGCTAAAGCTCCAATCTCCTCCCAAAAATCCAGAAAAAAGTCTGTTAGTGCCTCAGTGACAACTTCACTCAGAGAAGCCGTCAATCTCAGCTGTCAATCATGACGTCACACCCCCCGTTTTTATAGCATCAAATAACTCACTAAAACTAAACTTATTTAAAAAACGAACACTTGAAATGAAATTATTGTAATAAAAACTGCCTAAAATGACAGAAACCATCTTTAGGAAACAATTATTTGAAGTGTAATTAAATTGTTTAGTGTGTCTCGCGCCCATTCAAATACATGGAGGGGTGGGGTTTAGGAGCTATACTGGGATTGGCCACCGGGGGGCGATCGAGGCGCGGAAGCTTCAGTTTCTGACAGGAGCACTACAGGCTTGTTTCAGACAATATGATTATCACTGTGATAACATTAAATGACATGAAACACAACCCAGTCTCTTTTTGTTAAATGCAAGTTTATGTATGATCAATAATACAAAAGTATAAGTAATGTTTAACAAGCTATACATGAAATAAAGCAAACAATGCAGTCAAACATTCAAAGTCAGTGCTAGTAGGCTAACGTTACAACTGCAACGTACAGTTATAGCCTAAAAATATAAAGTAATGAAACTTCTCTTTGCCCTCAGCCTAAACGATTCGCATTATAGATCCATGAGAGCAAAGATCGGCCGTTACAAGACGAATTATAGCTCGAGACGCCACAGAGACATCAGAGCAGCGGCAGAAGAACTGGCTGAGGAAAGGCTGCTCTCACCGGGTTAATGAGCGCCGCTGATCCACTGGAGCTCACAACTCCCAAAACGGCAGATCACATGTTCAAATAGGCACTCTTTATATAAATAAACCACTGATTTGAGCTTTAAACAACTACATTATCGACTGAAAAAGTCTTAAAACTACGTTTTGTCACACATTAACAGTAGATTTTAACAAAAAAAAGACATGTAAACACAGCCCACGTCAGCCATTTCTCAACGAGACGAGCCGCTGGCGGAAGCCCCGCCCATGACGCGAATTTGCGTCTGTTGTGCAGTGAATATCACGCGCGAGTAAACTCAAAATGTGCACGCGTCCACCTTCGCGCGATTAGCGCAAATTATTTGCGTGAATCGCGTCCGGTGTGAACGGCACATAAATGGTTGCATTTTGCGACCTTTTTTCCCGCTGGTGCGACTGAATTTGGTTGGAGGTCGCACTGGTGCTCAACTGATGAGAGCTGCCATTTCTGTTACATGTGAGAAACATCAGACGGCAAACAGAAGGAAAGCGGAACGTAACCGCACTTCTCGTTTCTCAACTCGGAGCAATAATAGACAGAGATCTAGTGAGAAAGCGTTTGAGTTCACCTCAGTATTAATAACATCGCTACTGCGAGACCTCTGTTATAAACCACAGATCTCAGACATCTGAAACAGTCATTTCAGTCCACAAATCATAAACATTCACCACTGATTTAATGTAGGAACACCCCATGGTATTGTGGAAGAAATTGTCAAATGATTTTTTTCCATTATTCATCTCAGGGTTCGTACGACCTTTTGAGAGTGAAACTCAAGCACTTTTCAAGTGTTTCACACTTTTTCCAGCACTTCAAAGCTCTAAATATTATCCAATTTTAATATTATTTTTCATATGATGATTTGTAAAACTAAAAGTGTAAAGGTGCTGGCCACTTTATGGCAGAAAAAACAAACAAAACCACTATAACCAGTAGGTGGCGGCATAGGAGCACTTATTTGACTTATTAGACATTTCCACTCCTTAATATATGGAAAAAAGTATAGTCTCATGAAAAACTAAAACTTTGCTTCAAATCGTGACTGGATTACACAGAAAACAAGAGTGCTCCTTTTAGTTCAGTGTGATACTATAGCAGAATAATAGTACATTTAATAAGAGTGGAATATTACAATTTTCCTTATAGAAATTAGGTTTTTGCACATTACTGTTGTTAATAAAAGTTTTTTTTTCTTCCAATAAACAAACATGTACTATTATTAGTAACTGCTCTTATTAACAAAATGCAATAGTACAATAGTAACGTTATGATTAAATGAACCTTATGATACATTTTCCTCCAGCGCTGGTGCCATTGCTCTCTAATGTTAGTCTGGAGCCCTGAATTATCAAAGTATTTATTTGTAATACAGTGGAAATTAGTAGGTTTGGTTAGCATGTTGATTTACGGTATTAAAATGCCAATGTGAACGCTAAGCGGACCAGGACTAAATGTTCTGTTGTTTTTTGTTCCGAACCGAACTCATACGTGAACACACCCTAAAAACTCAAATATATATGTTTACATTACATCAGCTAATATCTCAACGTTTCCTCTTTCTTCCAGATTAGAGAATGCTTTGAGGAATTTTGCCTGTTTGACCACAGGAGACGTGATCGCCATCAGTTATAATGAGAAGGTGATGGTCTGGCACTCAATGTAATGATTTCTGTGTCTAACCCTGATTCACTAAACCTGTCTGTCTTCCAGGTCTACGAGTTACGGGTCATGGAGACCAAACCAGACAAGGCTGTGTCCATCATTGAGTGTGATATGAATGTAGGGATGCTTATTTATTCACAGTTTACACACTATATAAACTCACCTAACCCGACTGATCAAACGCTTGGGCTCGGCAGCATCAGTTAATACTTCTGTTCAGCAAAGATGCATTCAACCTGTAGTTATTATCTCACAATATTGCTATTTTACTGTATTTCTGATCACATAAGAGACCCTTCAAAAGGATTATATAATGCCTCTGTCTCTCTAATGACTGTTTTTGTCCATCAGGTGGACTTCGATGCTCCTCTTGGGTATAAAGAGCCGGAGAGACACATGCAGCATCCTGAAGAACCAGACGTATGATTGGACAGCTCATAGACACACTATAACTCATTCCCTTAAGTGTTGTTTCTGATCCTGTGTTTGTCATTCTGCTGTAGGAAGAAGAAACCGATCCCAGTAGCTACGACGTGGACCTGGGCTTCAGAGTAAGTCATGATTTAAAGCTGCACTGTGTAAGTTTTCCGTCCGCTAGAGGTCGCCTGTTCAAAACAAAGGCGGAGTTTGATGACGTCACGTTTGACTCTTGGGTCATGTGGTCTAGGGATGCTCAAAACGGTTAATTTTCCCGCTCATTATCCGATTATTAACCGTTAACTGATAAGATTATAAATTGGCATCAAATAAATATACAATTGAAGGGTGTCTGTGACACGTTAAAAAGACACTTTTTTTCCACGGGTTTATTTTACTGTGCAAACGTCAGCATACAGAACAGCCCAACAACAACATCAGAACCTGCACATTATCACATGTTCACGCACCTGCAGCGTTTCTGACAACAGAGAAAAACTCAATAATATAAATAAAAAGTAGGGCTAATCGCGATTAATCGCATCCAAAATAAAAGTTTGTGTTTACATAATATATGTGTGTGTACTCTGTTAATTATTATTTATATATAAATACACACACAAGCATGTATATATTTAAGAAAAAAAATATTTATATATATAAAACATTAATATTTATATATATTATAGATTATATAAATGTTTATACATGCAAATATTTATTAAATATACACATGAATGTGTGTGTATTTATATATAAATAATAATTAACTGAGTACACACACATATATTATGTAAACACAAACTTTTATTTTGGATGCGATTAATCTTTTGACAGCCCTAATAAAAAGCATAAAATAAATAGGCCTACACTAAATATTTTTCACTTAAATAATTAACAAATTAAGATAAAACAAAAATACACTGAATCCGTTTGAAGCTTTGAAGAACCGGAATAGTTTTTTTCCTGTCAAACTACTTTTTTTCATCATATAAAAATAGCAGGCCTACCTCAATCCACACCTCGACTGGTGTTAATAAATGTTTAAAGTAGCATGTCTAAGGGGTGCGGGAAGTGGGGGGGCTGCAAAGGATTGCAAATGCAATGCAAATTTTTATTCATTTTTAACATTTAATAATGAATTTGTAATAAACATTTTAAGTGGCCCATTAAGAAGTATTATTTATATGTTGAATTATGTTTTTAAAACATACATGAGGTCATATTGTGACTATCTGAAATACATAGTTAGGGCTGCCCCTGACTAAAGTTTTTTTTTTTTCTTTTCTAGTTGTTCATTTAAACCGCTGTTTACAAAGCGCGGCCGCCTCCATGTCATTGTCTGTTATAGGCTATACTATTTGCTTATTATTTATTAAATCCGGGCAATTTGGTTGATTAAACATAGATTCAAATTAAGATACAATTTATACAAAACGAAATTCACTTTAAAGAACGGCTTTCAACAAAACGCATTGAAGTGTTATTGAACTTATTGAAGACCCCCGTCTTCTGACATTATGCATCTTGTGTCCTGTTCACTTTTCAACGTAAATGAAAAGTGAGCGAGAGGAAAGCGCTCCTGCAGAATAAAACCGCAAACTAACGCGGATATGATGTCATCGACAGGCCACGCCCTCACACGTCTCGGGTAAAATAGCATCTCACCATTTACACATAGTTTGGGATATTGTAAGTAAGATATATAACACTGGCCTAGAGGTGTTTGGATATTTACTGAACAAAAGTTACATAGTGCAGCTTTAACTCATGTTATGAAATCAAATGTTACCTTGACAAGTTGTTAAGACTTGGTGTCTTTACTTCCGGTTTCTCTCCACAGGCCTTCACAGGTTCTGGGAATCGTCTAGATGGGAAGACGAAAGGCATCGAGCCCAGTCCAGCTCCCCTCGATCCCAGTGACATCAAACGGTACGGCCTCCATCGGACACAGAACTCTTAATTCCCAGTTCAACTGGACACTTTAATAAGGGCTGTTTTTTAATCCACAGAGGAATTCCTAACTACGAATTCAAAGTCGGGAGGATCACCTTCATCCGAAACTCAAGACAACAGCCCCGCAAATTTGACATTGTGAGTGAAAATTACTGGGCGAAAAATATTTCGGGTTAGGTCGGCACAATTAGCGTTAGCCGCGGATCTCTTGTCTAATCATATATTCTTGTTTGCAGGATGACATGGCCGCTAACTTCATCGCGTTCTCCGGGGAAGGACAGTCCCTGCGCAAAAAGGGCAGAAAGCCCTGATTACACACACACACACACACACACACACACACACACACACACACACACCTGCTGTCTGGTTACCACATACCCAACATGCACCTGGCGGATGTTCCTGATGTTTCTCTGTACATTACAACTGTAGTTTTACAATGATTTGGCATTACAGAATCCCCCTTTCATACATTAGGAAACACAAACCACTGACCAAACACATTTATACTTCAAATAATTTAAATAAAGATTACCTTGCTATTCCTCAGACTCGTTCTTTAGGACTCTAGGAGGAGTTTTGCTTCATATCTGATGCTATTGGCATCCGTTCATATGACAATAGACTCTCTTGTTTATATTAAAGGAACGTACCGTGACAATTACAACTTGACATGCTGTCAGTTACCACAGAAAATAATCAACACGCACGCAAGTATAGCCAAAGACTGTAAAGGGGATCTATTATACCTCCTTTTACAAGATGTAATATAAGTCTTGGGTGTCTTCAGAGTGTGTGTGAAGTTTCAGATCACAATTCCTCACAGATCATCTAATATACCATTTTGAAAATGCCAATTTTGGGGTTTGAGCTGTTTTGTGTGCATCTCCTTTAAATGCAAATGAGCTGTGTCTCCCCGCCCCCAGAGGGCGGAGCCTTCACAGCTCATGAAAACTGAAACATGATGCATCTGTTTGGTTATGATAATGGCCCTGTCCCAAATGCCACACTTCATAGTCACTTTCGGTCTTGTGGACTTAAAATGGCTGCCGTGTGCCCGTTAAGTCCATGAGACTGTGGAATAATATGGGCGTAGTGTCCGTGATGTCACTCATAGGATCTGAAGAGCAGTTCTCAAGTGTAAAGTCGGGTCGAGCTGGCCGTCGCCATCTTGTCAGCGCTTCACTCCCGGATAACAGAAAATGGGCAAAGAGGCGGGACGTGGGCGGAGCTGAGGTGACGACTGACAGACAGCAGACAAACGGCAATCCACCTGTCACTCAAAGTGGCCACGCCCTTAATTATGCAGCTTTAAGGCTTTATATAATGTAAAGGAATGAGTTATAAAAACATTCCCCCCCTCACAGTCGTCATTATTAGCCGTAGAGCCCAAAAGCACAGTTTGTCCCAGACTGTAAACATGTGTTCTTCTGCTGTAAAGTTGGCCATTTTAACATGAGCTCAATGAGATTCTGCTCCTCTAGTGGCCAGACCATGAACTGCAGTTTAAGGCACTTCAGTATCGGCTGAGGGAGAAACTGGGCTTGGTTCTGAGACACTGCTTTTGATTTATGGGGGTTAATAAAAAAGGAGTGGGTGGATTTTTACCATTATAGGGTGGTCGTGTACACACACATTTATGTTCAAACTGAATTTTGCACAATAGGTGCGCTTTAAATATTATGTTAACATCATTTCACTGCTAAAAACAACTTGACAGCTCAAATAACGTTTTTATTTTTGTTTACGGAAGCTTTACGTTATTTTTAACCTTCTCAAACGCTGAGTGCATCACGATATGATTTAAAGGGATAGTTCACCCTAAAGTGAAGATTCTGTCCTCAACTTGACCAAACTGAACACAGATGATATTTTACAGCATGTTATCAGACAGTTGATGACTTCCATAGCAGTAAACGATGAAAAAAATCCTTCATTTTAGGGTGAACTGTCCCTTTAACCCTCTGGGGTTCTTCGGGTAAAAAATGACCCGAAGCGTTTTATAAAATTTTTTTTAATCGTAGCTTCATCAGAATGGTCTGAAACTTGGTGACTTTATTGGTACTTGGTATATGAACACCCAAAAAAATAGCACATTTTTGACCTGAAGGTCCTGAGTGTGAATATTTTTTTTACGACCACTTCGGCTTTTCAAATCCTGTCCCCAATTTTTTTTAGGTGTTCATATACCAAGTACCAATAAAATCACCAAGTTTGGACCATTCCGATGAAGCTACGATTTAATTTTATTTTTTTTATAAAACGCAAGATGCACTATAGTGGTAAAAATGTGCTATTGCGTGATAAAAATGCTCAATGTGTCCACCGGATGGCACAGATCTCATTTAAAAAAATGCTTTCATGAGGCCTAGGCTTGACTCTAAAATGAAATACAGCTCGAATAAATAATAATAAAAAAAAATATATATATATATACACATTTTTTATTATATTCAATGGGAAAAAATGGGTCATAAGTATTGCATAAATATTAATTATAAATCATAAAATGATCTCAAAACACAAAAAAAGAAAAAAATATATATTATTGAACAAAAATATATTTAATTGATTTTACTTGAATCTCGGGTCATTTTTGACCCGAAGGTCCTGAGTGTGACCCATAAATGAAGAACCCCAGAGGGTTAACGCAGAACCATTAAAGATGAATCCACTAAACAATCTTTTAAAGCATTTAATATCAATACAAATGGATGGTTTTATGACATGAGCATTGCTGGAGGTACTGTAAGCCACAGCTAAAGCTAGAATAAAGTTACTGACCCATCAAACACTGATGAGGTGAACTGTCCTTAGCGCTCCATCAGCTAATGTTCTGACCCACAATGCCACTGGCTCAGCTTTAGTCTGATGGCGGTTCATTCCCCAGCGGAGTTCTCGGAGTTGTACTTCCAGATGGCGAACTCTCCGTTGTCGCTGCAGGATGCGAGCAGGCCCTTCTCCGTCGGGCTCCAGGACACACAGTTGACGTCCTGATTGTGTGCTTTGGGAATGTGTGCGGACAGGAAGAAGATGGGCTGCTCTGGGTCCGCCGTCGGGTCTTCTCTGAACACTCGGACCCCATCATCGCCACACGCTGTGGCCAAGGCACCGGTCAGACCACACCTAAACAACAACACAAACATCACTTCTCTACTCACAAAATGGTGGACACGCATCATTGAACCATCTCAAGAGGTTTCTTGTATAAAAGTGAAATTTAATTAAAGGGTTAGTTCACCCAAAAATGAAAATTCTGTCATTAATGACTGAGCCTCATGTGGTTGGACACCCGTCAGACCTCCGTTCATCTTCAGACACAAATGAAGATATTTTAGTGTAAATCTGATGCTCTGAAAGGCCTCCATTGGCTCAACTTTACACTCTCAAGACCCTTAAAAGACACTAAAGACTAAAGTTACAAAGTCCATCTCACTACAGCGGCTCTACAATAACTTTATGAATCGGCGACAATAGTTTTTGTGCGCAAAAAAACCTAAATAACGACTTATATAGTGATGACGATTTCAAAACCCGGCATCATGAAGCTTCGAAGCGTTATGAATCAGTGAGTCGATTCATGATTCGGATTGCGTGTCAAACTGCTGAAATTTGGTGATTCAAACTGCTGAATCGACTCACTGATTCATAATGCTTCAAACCGCTGAATCGACTCACTGATTCATAACGCTTCGAAGCTTCATGAGGCCGGGTTTTGAAATCGTCATCACTATATAAGTCGTTATTTAGGGTTTTTTTTGCGCACAAAAACTATTCTCGCCGATTCATAAAGTTATTGTAGAGCCACTGTAGTGAGATGGACTTTGTAACTTTAGTCTTTAGTGTCTTTTAAGGGTCTTGAGAGTGTAAAGTTGAGCCAATGGAGGCCTTTCAGAGCATCAGATTTACACTAAAATATCTTCATTTGTGTCTGAAGATGAACGGAGGTCTGACGGGTGTCCAACCACATGAGGGTCAGTCATTAATGACAGAATTTTCATTTTTGGGTGAACTAACCCTTTAAATTAAATTCAAATTTATTTGTATATCGCTTTTCACGATAAATTGATTTGTACATGTTATGCATTTCAGAAATGCACATATACAAAGCGCACAGATTAGCTAATTATCTATTATTAATCAATATAATAACTATGGCACAGAAATAAGAATACATGTTAAATAATAGGGTATATATTTAAGACTTTAAGAACTTTTTAAGACCAACTAAAGATCATTTAAGAAATAAGTTTAAGCGAACATGCTCTGCACACAATCACTAGAATGCAGAAATGACGCCTTCTCTTCACTTTAAAACAATACACAATGAGAAAACATTCAATTTAAGCCCTTAATTTCAGTGTTTATTTTGATTTAGTTTTAGTCATATTTTAGTCACCTGAACTGTTTTTAGTTTCAGTCTAGTTTTAGTCGACTAAATCTAATGAGTTTAGTTCATTGTAAAGCATTAATTGAGCATTTAAGCGTCACATAACCGACTGTCACTGAATACATGACATAACTGACATAATTGTGTTTTTGTCTGTTTGTGTAGCGCAAAAATACACAAAAGAGCTCAATTCCCTTTTATTGTTTGTTTTTTAAAACATCTATATAGTTTTTATAATGTTGTATTTCTGTTTTAGTAAGTATATCAGGTTAAACTAAAGCTTCAAATAAGTTTAAGTTGATTTATTTAATTATTTAATTTCAAGTAATTAATATGTTTTAATGGTTTTAGTGAACTCTCTGATGATACTTTATTGAATAATGTGTCAAATACTGTTTTTAGTCTTTCCTCCTGACTATGAATTAAATGGGAATGAAATTAAACACAGTTTATTGTGTAATCGTATATATAATGCGTGACTTTTAATTATAAACAAGCTGGAAATACACCGGGACTCTTATTTTGAAATGTCTGCGCTGGCTCATTCAAGTTCAGATGAGGAGATAAATATGCATCGTTCCAACCGTCTGAATCATATTACTATATAAACACGGTAAAGTAAACATTGTGATTATTCCTCAGCATTAGTTCATAAACATGACCTGTCATAAATGTGTGTTATTGATTGATTGAGCCGCTCTGGAGCTGTCGCGTGAGACTGTGGAAGCGCCTCAGCGCCGTGTTTTCCCGCCGTTACAGTTCAAATGAGCGCATAGACCCTTTACACAGACTGTGATGACGCTTTTTAACGGTCAATATCGCAAATCCCGCAACGTTTTTTGTATTTTATTTTTTTTTTAAAAATATTTATGTACATTTATAACACTAATACTTTGTATTTTATTACGTTTTCAGCAAATTACAAAAAACAAGTGGCCTCTGCTGTGAGGGTGTTTATAATACAGCGAGTCATGGTAAAAATGAACATATTTCTCTCTTTTGTCTGCCGTTATCAATCTCACTCTATTCTTCCCTCTTTTTGAAAGTTGTGAAATCACTATTGTGACGTTTTTCTTTTGCTATTTAAGCAAATGGGCACACAAAAAAAAAATATTTAATGTTTTCTCTCATTCACAGCTATAATAGTTAACCCGGAAATGTGAAAAAGGTAATTGACGAAAATGACAGTAGATGTTCCTCATAGTTTTTGTCATACTAAACTGGTTTTTATTTAGTTATCGTCTCGTTTTTGTCAGTGAAAGAAGGTCGACGAAGATTATTCGTGAATAGGGTTGGGTACGAAACCCGGTGCCATATTATAACCGGTATGTACCGGACCGAATCAGAACGCAGATTTCGGTTCCTCATTTCGGTGCCAAAATTCAAACGTTCTTTCGCGCTTTGGCTGAGCCAGAGACAGACGCTCAGCGCTGGTAACATCACAACTCATGACAACTATTCAGTGTTTTCAACCACATCTCATGACAACTATTCAGTGTTTTCAACCACAACTCATGACAACTATTCAGTGTTTTCAACCACAACTATTCAGTGTTTTCAACCACAACTCATGACAACTATTCAGTGTTTTCAACCACATCATGTTTATTTCAGGTTTCAGACATTTAAATGCTCATAAGTAGGCTACTAGCAAAAAACACACACTGATGTCTATGAAAGCGGCAATGACAATCCATTCAGACCGTTATAATTTGACTAACGTTACGTGTTTTTTTCACATCAGATACATGCACATTATACAGTAACTATATAGTGCACTCTATTCTTCTTCCAGTTCACTGGTCACTTACTTTCATGTATTTTGTAAGACGAGAATGAACTCAAGTGTTGTAAATCCGACAGATCCGATTCTGAGGCGCAAACTAACATGGCGCCGCCCATTGCGCTTTATAGATCAACAAACACACATTCACTAACACATTTGAACATCAGATAGTTCGTGACACAGTTAAGAAGTTTGTGAATATTTTGAATAAAAAGAAAAAGCGAAATAAAGCCGATACAGCTGAGCTGTCAGCGCTATTGCGGCTGCTGTGTGTCATGTGAGAAACATAACGCGTCGCCATGGAAACATTAAGGCGATGCGTTCTAAAATATTTAGCCAGAGAATATGATCATATTTCAAAATAAAGCTGAAGCTGAAGCTGGTTTGTAGCAGAGCAAGAATACAGACGACTGCTGTTATTACTGTAACTGTTATTCAGAGTTATATTAGGCTTGATGTAGTTGGGTTAGGTGGCTTAGGTTTTACTGTGAATTTGTAAATAAGTCAATAATAATTTGTAAATAAGTAAATTGAGTTTTGTATTTATTTATTTATATTCATACATTTAAGTATACATTAAAATTTTAATAAATGGTTCAATTTAAATCAAAAATAAATAAATAAAAAGCCATTTAATGTCATCCACCTCGTTTTGTGGCCTTTTTTTTTTTTTAAGTATCGTTTCAGGCACCGTTTAGGCACCGGTACCGTTTTAAAAGTATCAGTTTGGCACCGGAATCGAAAAAAACCCAAACGATACCCAACCCTATTCGTGAATATGAATGTTTTGCTCCCATTTTAAACCTTTTTAATGGAATAGTTCACTCAAAAAATTAAAATTATCCAATTTTTGGGTGAACTAACCCTTAAACTCTGCGGACCTGGTTCAAGGTCCGGAATGACATCATCATGTATATACTTTAAATCAGGGCTCTGAACCGGTTCAAGGAACGAAAACGAAAACCGGAAACGAACGAAATTTTAAGAGGAACAAAAATGAAAACGAAATCAAAATCAATTTGAATCGTTCTGAACAGAAACATTAATTTGAAATGACCATTAACCGGTTAATAACGTTATTTTATCGTTCTCTTTAATATTTTAATTTGGCAGTGACCAATCATGAATAGAGTAGTGCAGCATGTGATGTGACGGATCAAGCGTGAGTGAAATGCGCACCATCATCTATGAATCTACCGTCAATATGAGCGCGCATTTACACGCCTCAAGTACATTTCTTTCCCCGCTGAGCTCATCAATGAAAGCGCAGGTATTGCAGGACATTCTTTTCGTACGTTTAAATAAGCAGTTCGGACTTTAAGCTCAAATAGTCTGATTTAGGCTAGTTTGTGGATTTCGTTTAAGCCTATCCAAGCAGGCTACTAGCATCTATCAAACATTTGTCCTAAAGTCTTTCAGATTGCCAATACAGGACAGGTCAATGTTTTCTATATAGACGGCTGATGCTTCGTATTAAATGGTGTTATATTGTATTAAATGATCAAGCTTTATTAGCTGACTGAATTTGATTATGGGATGCAGTGTTGCGCAGTGTTTGCTTTGAAATTAGCAGTTGACGGTGCATTAAAAGAGCAATGGTTATCCAGTTTATTTATTCTTTATTCATGCAATTTTTAAAACAAGTCGTGTTGAAAAAAAAGTTATGTACAAAGAATGTTATCACTCTTCTGAAATATAGAGGCCACTTTCCGCTCCATTAAAACAGCTCAATATTTGTCCCGCTGTTTATACTTTGTAATTAATGCGTGTATTTCTGTTGTGGTTTTAAAAATGTTATGAAATAAATATTCAAGTTTAATTATCATGCGTTATATTATTATTGAGTGAAAATAAGTCTTTATTTATACATATTTGTTTAAAGTATAGGCTAAATTAAAATAACGTTATTAACCGGTATTTTTTCTAATCAAACCGTTTTCGGAACAGTAATGTTTATTGAGGAACGCAAAAACGGAAACGTTAAAATATCGATTCTGCTCGGAGTGAACCATTGATATTTTTTTCTGTTTTTAAGCCCTGCTTTAAATGTTAAATGTAAACACACACACACACACACACACACACACACACACACACACACACACACACACACACACACACACACACACACACACACACACACACACACACACACACACACACACACACACACACACACACACACACACACACACACACACACACACACACACACACACCACTGGTGTCATTTTACAGGAAACCCTCTGGAGTTTCATAAAGCACTGCTAAAAGTGATGAACATGTGAGTATGTGTTGTCTGAGCTGTAATAAATCCCCAAAAAAGAGGCGCTTTTAGATTGTTTGGTTATAAATTGATTGTTGAAAGTGTGTGACTCAGGCCCTGTGAGCTCTAGCACCCTGCAGACAGTTTGGGCTGTAAACACTAGATCACAGAAAACACTGGAAAATGTTTAAGCAGTCAAATGACACCAGTATTGTTTATTTAGAGACACTGTGAGTGTGTGTGTGTGTGTGTGTGGGACGCTTTAACATTTGAGTCGGCCAAATCCAGGCGGAAATGTCCCCAGAGTTTAATGCCTTTATTTGAAGAAAGGTGAATTTAAGACCAAAATGACCCCATGCATCTTCTTACCATGCAATATCATATACTGTCCTCCCGTGGAATCCAGACAAGGTGCAGATACACTTCCAGGACTCGTCCGATGAACCTGCAACCAAACCACCATCAAACTCATCCCAGGAAATGGAGACTACACCATTTAAAACCAGCAAAACATTCGAAACACCAACAGAAACGGCACAGAATGGCCTCACCATCTCCAGCCGCGGACTCCTTCCAGATCTTCACCGTGCGATCATCGCTACAAGATGCCAGTCTCCGTCCCTCTGGGTCAAAGGTCAGACTCCAGACAGTGGATTCGTGCCCCTCTAGTGTGGCTCTACACTCCCAGTCATCATCTTCCTCTTTATAGATGCACACTTTGTTGTCATAACTGGCGGATGCGAGAAGCTGCAAAAGCATGTTTCACCATTAGAGTGTGTCTGAAAACATGACAGATGATGTTAAGTGGTTCATTTCGTTAAGTGGTTAAACAAGGTGTTAATTTCGTTGACGAATAATTTTCGTCAACGACCTTTTTTCACTGACGAAAACGAGACGATAACTAAAGTGTTGGATGACAAAAACTATGACGGAAATCAACTGTCATTTTCATTAGTTGTTTATGAACTAATGCTGATGACAGTGTTTACTTTACGATGTTTATATAGTAATATGTTTTAGACGGTTGTAACAATGCATATTTTATCTCCTCATCTGAACTTGAATGAGCTCCTGCCACTGCAATAGTATCAGGGTTCCCACTCTTTTTCAGCGATCATTTTCCAGGATATTTAAAATTTTACTACAGTGAGAATAAAAGACAAGGATCACTCCTAAAGTAATATATTGCTCTCTAATGGTGCGTTCACACCGGACGCGATTCGCGCGAGTGATTTACATGTTAAGTCAATGCAGAGACGCGAAATGGCATTCTGCGGCGCGATTCGCGCAAATGAGGCGGCGAGATTCGC
>NC_137116.1:55295215-55322715 GCF_949357685.1 Gobio gobio
ACAACTGCTACGTAAAATTTGTTTGCGCGTTTATCAAAAAATGATTTGACGAATCAACTTGAATTCTTGAACTTATTGTCAGCACGGCCTGAAGATGATCTGGTTAAAATTTTGTGAAAATCAGAGCAACGGCCCAGGAAGAGTTCGAAAAAGTAGGTTTTTCGGAAAATTCAAAATGGCGGGAATTTTGTCTCTATCCCTTAGGGTTCAAAAGTTATTAACATAAACATGAGTGAACATTTGGACAGGTGGTGGCGCTAGAGGGATTGAGTTAGAGACTCCAAAATTGGTGTGGTTAATGTTGGGCCAGTCCTCTATCAGTGTGCCAAATTTCATAACTTTCCCGCAAACGGTTCTATGGGCTGCCATAGACTTCAATGGCGGAATAATAAGAAATCTAACGGTTTCAATAGGAGCCGGATTATCCACGTTATCCCCACCAATGAAAGCTAGAAATGTGGGTCTTTTATAAAGTGAATTTTACATTAAAAAATTATTTTGAATGTATTTATATAAATAAAAAATTTATTATAAATACTCCAAAAATTGCACAGATGTTGTTAAAAAAATTATTTTGAATGTATTTATATAAATTAAAAAATTATTATAAATACTCCAAAAATTGCACAGATGTTGAGTAAAAACATTAATGAACAGAGTAAAAGTACATTTGTTCTAAAAAAAACCTATTGTTTTGTTACAAAATTACATTTTACATTTTTAGTTTTTCTTCATGCACCGGCTAATCGTGAGATTTCGGGCTATTTTGCTTTCCGAACAAAACCCCAAATGTACCTTCCCAGATCCACACACTCTTGTCCCGGCTGCAGGTGGCCAGGAAGTTCCCGGACGGGGCCCAGGACACACACTTGACCTCGTTCTCATGGCCCTCCAGCACGGTCAGCGACTGCAAACACACGCCAGGGCGTCAGTGATGTCACTTCCTGCTATATTCAAGGGTGTGCTGCAGAAACAAACCTCAAACCCCTCCTCCGTCTTCTTCCAGATGCATGTGGTGGCATCAAAGCTGGCAGAGGCCAGATAGTTCCCACAGGGCGACCATGCCACCTTCCTGACGGTCCGCTGGTGCCCGTCCGACAGCACACACACACACTGCCACCCGTCCCCTGACCACACACACACACACACACACACACACAGTCAAATACTGCATTATCATTCATGTCTTAGTGTGGGCTTTGACTTTTTAAAATCTCATTTCAGCTTTTTATCTCATAAATAGGAGTCAAACTAATCATTTAGATTAGTAAATCATAATTTTTACTATAAATCCAAATGTTTTTTATAATTTCAACTGATCATCTCACAATGACTTAGCATGTCATATTTGTAACTTTATCTTATAATGAGGACTTTTAAAATCATATTTTTGACTTTTTATCTTATAACGAGGACTTTTAAAATCATATTTTTGACTTTTGATCTTATAATTATGACTTAGCAGCATGTTGTATTTTCGACTTTTTCCTCACTATTATGACTTTTAAAATCATATTTTAGACTTATTAAGTCCTCATTATTAGATAAATGTCAAAAATATGACATGCTAAGTCAATTATAAGATAAAATGTTGAAAATATGATTGTAAAAGTCCTCATTATTAGATAAAGTCAAAAATGTAATTTTAAAAGTCCTCAATATTAGATAAAATGTTGAAAATATGATTTTAAAAGTCCTCATTATTAGATAAAATGTTGAAAATATGATTTTAAAAATCCTCATTATTAGATAAAATGTTGAAAATATGATTTTAAAAATCCTCATTATTAGATAAAATGTTGAAAATATGATTTTAAAAGTCCTCAATATTAGATAAAATGTTGAAAATATGATTTTAAAAGTCCTCATTATTAGATAAAATGTTGAAAATATGATTTTAAAAAAGTCCTTATTATTAGATAAAATGTTGAAAATATGATTTTAAAAGTCCTCATTATTAGATAAATGTCAAAAATATGACATGCTAAGTCAATTATAAGATAAAATGTTGAAAATATGATTTTAAAAGTCCTCATTATTAGATAAAATGTTGAAAATATGATTTTAAAAAAGTCCTTATTATAAGATAAAATGTTGAAAATATTATTTTAAAAGTCCTCAATATTAGATAAAAAGTAAAAAATATTATTTTAAAAGTCCTCAATATTAGATAAAATGTTGAAAATATGATTTTAAAAGTCCTCAATATTAGATAAAATGTTGAAAATATGATTTTAAAAGTCCTCATTATTAGATTAAGTAAAAAATATAATTTTAAAAGTCCTCAATATTAGATAAAATGTTGAAAATATGATTTTAAAAGTCCTCATTATTAGATAAATGTCAAAAATATGACATGCTAAGTCATAATTATAAGATAAAATGTTGAAAATATGATTTTAAAAGACCTCATTATTAGATAAAAAGTAAAAAATATGATTTTAAAAGTCCTCATTATTAGATAAAAAGTAAAAAATATGATTTTAAAAGTCCTCAATATTAGATAAAATGTTGAAAATATGATTTTAAAAGTCCTCATTATTAGATAAAAAGTCAAAAATATGATTTTAAAAGTCCTCATTATTAGATAAAAAGTCAAAAATATGATTTTAAAAGTCCTCAATATTAGATAAAATGTTGAAAATATGATTTTAAAAGTCCTCATTATTAGATAAAATGTTGAAAATATGATTTTAAAAAAGTCCTTATTATTAGATAAAATGTTGAAAATATGATTTTAAAAGTCCTCATTATTAGATAAATGTCAAAAATAGTCTATAATTATGACTTAGCATGTCGTATTTTTGACTTTTTATCTAATAATGAGGACTTTTAAAATCATATTTTCAACATTTGATCTTGTAATTGTGACAATGATAATTGAAATGAGCTGATCAGTAATATAGTTGAATATTTAGTATCTAATATGTGTGTGTGTGTGTGTGTGTGTGTGTGTGTGTGTGTGTGTGTGTGTGTGTGTGAATATACACACAGAAATGTATATATAAATATAACACACACACACATTAGATGCTAATATGTCGCATGTTGATTTCGATATGACAGCACTAAATACACACATATATAATTCTCTTTTTATCTGTGTTATGTGTCTGATCTCTAGACTACAGTGTGTGTGTGTGTGTGTGTGTCACTGTTCATGATTGAGTTAGTTCAGTATATAAGTATGTTTATGTAAAACATGTATGTTGTGTTTTACCTTCTTTGCCCCAGACCCGGATCGCGCGATCCCCGCCGCATGACGCGAGATGTGTGCCCGCGGGGTTCCACGCGACGTACCAGCAGCGCGCGTCCGGGTGCGCGCTCACCCTCTGCAGCAGCTCCATCTCGCCCTTCATTTCTACACAACTGGATGATATTTATGATTATATGTAATTCTTCCCCCGTCTCTCTCTCAAATATCACAGCTTCAGGTCTTCTGTTTATCAGCAGAGCCACTTCCTGCTTTGTGCCTCAGTGTTTCGCAGCTGAGACAAATGCGCGGCAGTAGCGCCACCATCAGGAAAGTAGCGGGAATATTAATATGTATTATATTTTATTTTTTTAATATATTTTTAAACGTTTTGTTTGTTGTAGGATATTGTATGTATTAGATATCCCCTAACATCGTCATTAATAAATAATTATTTAATTAAATATAACATTGCGCTGTAAATCAAGGGTGTGAGGATCTCTGAGGGAAAATCTTACATTGCGCCACAGAATAGTTTCAATTCCTAACGTCATGTGTGCACGAGGACTGACGTCAGCGGAAAAACGCGTCTGATTGGTCCAAGCGGCCACACAGGAAACGGAAGGCTGAGGCTCCGTCTGACGGAGGAAGCGGACGGACTATTGTTTACGTTTTTCTCGGGAAATCACGAATAAAACACACGAATATGTCTTCGATGTAGCGGCGATCAGCGGGGTCAATCGAAGCCGAACGCACCACAGTCGGGTTGTAATAAGTTGTGTAATATTTAGTCGTGATTTGAGAAGGTTTTGTGTGTGTTGTGAAGGTGTAAGGCCAGCTCATGTCATAAACCCCACAGAGGAGCTTCAGTCACAGCAAACGGGTAAATATAGCCGTTAAATAAACCGTTCTTTATAAACACTGATATTTTTACATATCAGGAACAGTTTAACAATGTGTCTGTTTATACTAGTAATCAGTAATTTATCACGATACGGGTTAACAAGTATGTAAATATGCTGTATTATATCAGTAATGTCTACCTATACACGGGGAAATGCTTGTATTTTTGTCATGTTTCCAGTCTAAACATCTAAAAAATCTTAAAATAAGATGCATTTACTAGATAAGTGTGCATTTACACACAAACTTAAGTGAGTTTGTGCTTAAAACAAGCCAATGGGGTGAGAGAAATAATCTTGTTTCTGTTGAAATTGGCAACAGAAACAAGATTATTTCTCTCACCCCATTGGCAGATTGGCTTGTTTTAAGCACAAACTCACTTAATTTGGATTTTTCAAAAAGAAAATTCTTATTGTGTAATTTTACTCATCTTGATTTAAGTATTTTTAAATATTTGGACTGGAAACCTAGGTAAGAAATGCACCGTGTAACTATAATTAGATCATTGCTATTATTGTTATTTATTAATATATAATTCATTCTTGTTTATTATTATTGATGATTCATTCAGGAATGAGGCGGTCGTTTATGAACGGGTCATTGAATCTTTGATTCAACCGATTCATTCAAACACTGAATCACTCAGTAATAATCTCAAGTGATAAAAACAAATAAAAAGTAAATCTGCTTCTCAAACCTAAGATCACTGTCTAAAATAACTCCTAAATTGGCACTAATGGCTTACAACTGATTTTAAATATACTTTAAGTAAAAGTAAAAGTACTTGCATAACAATTTATTCTCTTGTCTATATTCAAATAAATAAATAAACATTATGGGCTGTGGCATTTTAACTAAGTTAGTTTTGGGTTGATGTAATTGTGCTTACCATCTGTGGCCCAGTTTACATTCTGACTTACAATTATCAGGTGATCTCCAGAGTTAAATATCATTATTCTGAAGCAATATTCTCACTATAGTGTTCAATCAGCTTTGACGTATGTAAATCTGCATATTTAGGATATTTTATAAAGAACATTTTCTCCCTAATCTTATTAAATATAGGATATGCTTCAGCTTTCCTTTTATATTCTTAAATTTTATCAATAGCCTACATTAAATTAGAATAAGACACTAAAGGGCTGGTACCAATCAAATTAAATAATTTACACTGAAAAATTACAACTTAATTAAATGATGTTATGAGATTGTTTTAAATATTTTTTTTTAATACAAATAAGAAATGTTGGAAAGGATATTTTAACATGAAACTAAACTGCCAGTAGGGGGCGGCAGGTCTTAACGAGTGAGTCGATTCGTTCAAACGGCTGATTCGTTCAGGAATGAGGCAGTCGTTTATGAACAGTTCATTGAATCTTTGATTCAACCGATTCATTCAAACCCTGAATCACTCAGTAACACACACTGATGCTGTGAGATGCGTAATGGTTCTGCTGTGATCTTTGTTTGGAATCATTTTTGCTGCTGAAATCGAAAAACAGTCCATATTGCATCTAAAATGTAAGTAACTTAATGTTAATTAATTGTTTATGAAACAAGCATTTCCCGGACAAGCGTTAATGTCGAGCCCTGGTCTGCATAAAAGTGAAAAGAGATTCCATGCTTGCTAAAAATTGACCCATGGGGTAACATATACAAAGAAAACAAAAACGGGCCGAGAACGGAGCCCTGTGGAACCCCACTAAGCCAAGAGATCGGTTGTCGAATGCAGCGCTACGGTCTAGTAAAACAGGTTAACTGCAGTCAACAAATCATTTAAAACCCTGATCTCAGTCCTGTGATACGCCATAAAACCTGACTCAAACATTTAGAAAATATTTAAAAATGCTCAAGCGTCCAACTAGACGAGATTTTGGTGTGAACGCATGAGTCTTCTCCTTTTCAAACACTGAATCATTCACTAACACACACTGATGCTGTGAGACGGGTTATGGTTCTGCTGTAGGGATGAAACGGTATGGAAATTTAACATCACGATTATAGTGACCCAAATTATCACGGTTATCAATATTATCACGGTTTTGTTCAAACGAAATGAAAGTGTTCAAAAAGAACAGATGCACACACTTAAAACATTTTTTTATATTTGAAATTCAACAAACAACAAATAACTAAAGCAGCTCTACGCACTTTTTTAAGCTAGATTCTGTGGGATTTCCTTCCTTAATGGCCGTCATCAATAGCAACGCATAACGCATAAATAATAATAATTTGTTGTAAATATAATCTCTAATATTATCACTGTAAATATATTCCCAAGCAATATTCTCAGTGTTCTATCAGACACATTTAAATCTAGCATATTTTGTGTTAGAGCCCAAACAGTATCCTGATGAAATAATGCATATCCATATTTCCATATGATTTGACAGTTTATTTTATTAAATATCAAAATGTGTGCATCATACCTGACACCTAGATGAACACTTTACAGTCTTTTTATGACTGTCATTCTCTTCAAATGCTATTGAAGTTTGAAACGTGTAACGTTACCAATGTTGTGTGTAACTTTAGAGACGGTCCCTAAATTCACCAGCGTTATGCCAGTCATATCAGATGCGCTGCGGTTCTGCTGTGTTTTTTTTAAACCATTTTCGCTGCTGAAATAGAACAAAAACAGTCATCCACTGTATGATGAGTGAATCTCCTGCGTACATCGCACGTTTTTCTCTGCTTTGAGTGCAGATTTCAGCGTGAGAGCGGCGCGCGCTCTGAACAAAACTCCGCTAATCTGAACGCCTCTGATTATGAGATATTGCATTCATGAACTCAATAGAAACACGTGTAAGTGCTTATAATGCGCAACGCGATTATAACAGATGGCTTTTGAGAAGACTATAATAAGTTCAACAGCCAGAGTGGCTAGTGTGCAGCCGAAATAACGTTACACTCGCAAATGGCGGTTGTTAATGTCAAGCCCTGATTATTATCCCTTAAATGTCACCTTAGTCTTGACTGAATTTGTTCGTTCGCTTCATGTTATTATTTCCCAGACGTAGTTTTGGTATTGAGGTCAAAGTCCACTTGCCTTGCTTTCGTAGTTTTGAAGTGTTTTCCCCATTACAGTGACTTTCTTCTGGCATGTCCTGCAGACAGGGTGACCATCTTAGATTAAGTTTCCCTCAGGACTTTTGTAAAAGCCAAAATATGACCACGCCTCAGATTTGGTCCTTTTAGAGGCAGAACAATCCCCCGAGTGCTGTCACGGCCTTCTGCCATTTATTCTCATTCAAAAAACTGCGCCAGACTGACGCTGACTGGACAAGATTTACCGCGAGTTTTCACAACCGTGACAATCACACGCGGTTTTAATGATAATAAAATTTTATACGATATTACTAACCGTCACTAAATTTTATCGTGGTTTATCGTGAAACCGGTAATCGTTTCATCCCTATTCTGCTGTGATCTTTTTTTTGAATCATTTTCGCTGCTGAAATCGAAAAACAGTGAATATTGCATCTAAAATGTAAGTGACTTAATGTAAATAAATTGTTTATGGAACTGTCATGTGAAATCAGTCGTGATGGTGTTCAGGAAAACAGCAGAATGAGTCTTCTCCTTTTCTCCAGATTACTATAACATGATTTTTGTTTGTATTTTTCAGCGGTTGTGCCAGTGGAGGTGAAACCCCAGAGTTTTTGAGTTTCTTGGGTCGAGGCTCTTCAGTGGGTTTGAGATCATGTACGCCCCCCCGGGAACGGCCCAGCCTGGCAGCCGGAGGAGGAGAGCTGGCACAGCTCTGCCCAAACAGCCGGAGCGGAGCCTGGCATCAGCGCTGCCCGGGGCTCTCTCCATCACGGCGCTCTGCACGGCCCTGGCAGAACCGGCCTGGCTCCGGGTCCACGGAGGAACCTGCCCCAGACAGGAGATCGGCGTCGCAGATGTGCTCGGATACATAGACGACAAACTCATTCAGGGTTGGTGTCCTAAATGTGCTGCGTAACTAGGCCTGTCACCATAACACATCTAGCTGGACGATAAATTGGCCAAGAAATGATTGCGATAAACGATAATATTGTCGTTCTGAGATCTGAAATAATGCTAATGGCATAATAATGCAGGTACGCATTTTCAAAGACCAATACACACAGGGCTCGACATTAACGCTTGTCCGGGACACGTGGATTTTTTGAAGGGGCAAGTGAAAAATAATTTCACTTGCCCGACGGACAAGTATCCTGAGTAAAATGTCAAAACAAAAAATAACTAGGGAATCACCAAAGTGCAATAATGATTCTGGATCAGTGTAAGTGGAGATCGATAGTGAATAATAATATAAAACGAACTGACAAGCTTGTCCTGTTGAGGCTCGTGCAGCTTCTCGAGGAGAAAATCGAAAACACTCACACACAGAAACTCAGTTCACATACACGGTTAAAATTGTGGAGTTTTTATATTTATAACATATGATACAGTTAAGCAACATCACACTAACAAGAGTGTTGTTTTCCTGAACATGACACTGATCTCATACGCCAGCTCCATAAACAATTAGTTAACATTAAGTCACTTATATTTTAGATGCTTTACACTCTCAAGACCCTTAAAAGGTACTAAAGACGTCGATACAAAGTCCATCTCACTACAGTGGTTCTAAAATAACTTTATGAATCGGCGAGAAAAGTTTTTGTGTGCAAAAAAACCCTAAATAACGACTTATATAGTGATGACGATTTCAAAACACGGCCTCATGAAGCTTCAGAGCGTTATGAATCAGTGAGTCGATTCAGCAGTTTGAATCGCCAAATTTCAGCAGTTTGACACACGATCCGAATCATGAATCGACTCACTGATTCATAACGCTTCGAAGCTTCATGATGCCGGGTTTTGAAATCGTCATCACTATATAAGTCGATTAAATTCACTATATAAATTCTCAAGATTGTTGTTTTCCTGAACATGACACTGATCTCATACGCCAGCTCCATAAACAATTAGTTAACATTTAGTCACTTACATTTTAGATGCTATATGGACTGTTTTTTGGACTTGTTCTATCTTCAAATATCACAGCAGAACCGCATCTCACAGCATCAGTGTGTGTTACTGAATGATTCAGCGTTTTAATGAATCGGTTGAATCAAAGATTCAATGGCCTATTCGTAAATGACCGCCAAATTCTTGAATGATTCAGCCGTTTCACTGAATCGACTCAATGACTCGCTCATTCAGACGGTCACATGCTGCCCCCTACTGGTGCTTTAGTTTCATCTTTCCAACATTTCTTATTTATTCAAAAATATTTAAAATAATCTCATAACATTATTTAATGCAGTTGTCATTTTTCAGTGTAAATTATTTAATTTGATTGGTAATTGCCCTATAGTGTCTTTTTCTAATTTAATTTATAGATCAAATTTAAGAATATAAAAGGAAAGCTGAAGCATAGCCTATATTTAATAAGATTATGGAAAAATGCCTTTTATAAAAAGGTACAAATATCACAAATATGCATATTTAAATATGTCAAAGCTGATTGAACACTGGTGAGAATATTGCTTCAGAATAGATTATATTTACAAAAAAAATCCGGACAAGAACATTTTTTACTCGGACAAGTGAATGACAGATTTACTGTGTGAACCGGCTTAATGTCGAGCCCTTCCCATTATCATATTGATGAATAGATACATTTTAATATTCCTGAATATAGAGACAGAGCGTATTTAGGCCACGCCCACACCGGGGGGGGAAACAATCCAACGCTCTCCATTGACTTTGTATTGCGTGAGGCGCCTCATTGTCATTTCGGACTTATAACAAAAAACAGAACAATGTCTAAAAGCTGATATGAGACAAAGTGTACAGCAAACAAGCTAAAAAACACAGAAATACGTTTTTTTAAGCTGTCGACCCAAAAAAACGAGCGTTTAAGAAGATAAAAGTGGGCAATACGAAGTGAAGCTTCAGCTGAAGAATGGGTGAATTTTGCGATCCTGACACTCAGTATGCCTCAATATGTCTGTGTGTGCAGTAAATATGTTGTCACTGTTAAGTCAAATATCCAAATGTCAGTTTTATATGTTATATTTACTGTCTCTGATGACGTTCCCTCTAGTCGCCGTAGTTCTCAGTGTAATATAACATGTCGCGCTCTGTCTCAATGGCCTGAATCCACTTTTTGTCCTTAAACGCTCGTTTTTTAGGTCACGCGATTCGCGCGAGTAAACTCAAAATGTACACGTGTCCACCTTCGCGTGATTAGCGCGAATTATTCGCGCGAATCGCGTCCGGTGTGAACGCCACATAAGAGAAGCATTTACATGTATAATGTGGCGTTCACACCGGACGCGATTCGCACGGACGCAATTCGCGCGAATAATTCGCGCGAAGGTGGACGCGTGTACATTTTGAGTTTACTCGCGCGAATCGCGCGTGACATTCACTGCACAACAGATGCGAATTCGCGTCATGGGCGGGGCTTCCGCCAGCAGCTCGTCTCGTTGAGAAATGGCTGACATGGGCTGTGTTTACACGTCTTTTTTTTTGTTCATATCTACTGTTAATGTGTGACAAAATGTAGTTTTAAGACTTTTTCAGTCGATAATGTAGTTGTTTAAAGCTCAAATCTGTGGTTTATTTACATAAACAGTTTCTATTTGAACATTTTATCTGCCGTTGTCGGAGCTGTGAGCTCCAGCGGACAGCGGCGCTCAGCGCACGTGAAAGCCGGCGAAGGCAACCTTTCCTCGGCCAGTCCTTCTGCCGTCTGCCGCTGGCTCTGATGTCTCTGTGGCGTCTCCAGCTATAATTCGTCTTGTAACGGCCGATCTTTGGTCTCATGGATCTATAATTTGTTCCCTGGCAAATCGTTTAGGCTGAGGGCAAAGATAAGTTTCATTACTTTATATTTTTAGGCTATAACTGTACGTTGCAGTTGTAACGTTAGCCTACTAGCGCTGACTTTGGATGTTTGACTGCATTGTTTGCTTTATTTCATGTATAGCTTGTTAAACATTACTTATACTTTTGTATTATTGATCATACATAAACTTGCATTTAACAAAAAGAGACTGGGTTGTGTTTCATGTCATTTAATGTTATCACAGTGATAATCATATTGTCTGAACCAGATATTAATATACAGATTTTCTCCTCATTGTTGTCACTACTAGAGCAAGCTCCTGATTGGTTAACGGGGCGCGAAATATCCGCCAAAGTTCAGATTTTTCAACTTGAGCGTTTCGCTCAATTCGCGTCCTTCGCGCCGCCTCATTCGTGCGAATCGCGCCGCAGAATGCCATTTCGCGTCTCTGCATTGACTTAACATGTAAATCACTCGCGCGAATCGCGTCCGGTGTGAACGCACCATAAGAGCGTGATCATATAATGTAACGCTCGGCAAAAATGGATATAAAAACGGACGCTGGAAATTATCGTGGCCGGAAAAAATTATCGAGCTATTTTTTTTATCGTGCGATTAATTGATTTATTGACTATCGCGACAGGCCTAAGCGTAACACGAGAATGAACCTCATTGGTTCTTGAGAAGCTCAAACGTCCCTTTAACTATGCCTTTTGCTCTTAAAGATGAATTAGTAATGTGTAAATTCCCCAAATACGATCTTCTAGACTGTAGCTGATCTTCTGCTTGTGTTGTTGACTCTCTCCCACAGATAACTGCCTGAACTCTCAGTCCATCCTGCTCTTGCGGGTCATTGCTGCTTTCTGTTTTTTGGGCATTCTGTGCAGCCTGACGGCGTTTCTGCTGGACGTCTTTGGACCCAAACACCCGGCCCTCAAGATCACACGCAGATACGCTTTCGCTCACATCCTCACGGGTACGGATTCACGCAGGATTGACTTCTTAAAGGAACACGCCACTATTTTTCGGCTCATTCTCGTCTCCTCTTGAGTTAAACCGTTGAGTTTGAGCGTTTTCATTCAGCCGAAAAAAAAAAAGCTCTTATTTAATCTTGTTTCTAGTATAAATGTATCCAAAAATCAAGATGCAGTCACTAGATCAGTAACTTTTTTTTTTCTTGTTTTCTGGAAAATAAATGAAATTTAAGTGAGTTTTTGCTAAAAACAAACAAAATTATCTGCCAATGCGGTGAGAAAAATAATCTTGTTTCCTCTTTAAATCTTGTTTCAGTCCCAAACAGAAACAATATTATTTTTCTCACCACATTGGCAGATGTTTGTTTTAAGCAAAAACTCACATCATTTGGATTTTTTTCCCCCAGAAATCAAGAAAAAATATTGTCATTTTACTTAGTAAAAGTAAAAAAAGCATCTTGATTTAAGAATTTTAGATATTTGGAAAACACTAAGACAGAAATACTAAGCAAGAAAAGCCTTTGCACCGTGGTTTTACCTGTAGTGATCTACATAAAGTACTTAAATAAGAATAGAGTTCTAACTCACTAATAATTATTTAAATTTCACACATTAAAACTTTGGTTTATGAACGTTTTACAGATATTGTTAAATATCTATAAATTTACATGTGTCCCATCCCGCTACTGTCAGCTCAAATTTGTCAAATCTGTCATGTTTCCAAGAAACAAAACATATATATATATATATACATATGGAACTGTCCACAACATCGAATCTGGCCCCCTTTTAACCCTCTGGGGTTCTTCATTTATGGGTCACACTCAGGACCTTTGGGTCAAAAATGACCCCCATAGGAAATTAATGAGTTTTTTTGTGCATTTTTGTGTCTACAAATCAGCCAGGATGCAGAAAAAAAGGACCCAACAGTGAAGGGGTGAATCTCTAAAACACACACACACACACACAATTAGCTTTTGGAATGGCACGCGTTCATTTGTGTTTTTGTGTGTGTGTGATGTTTTAGAGATCTTCACTGTTGAGTCATTGTTTTCTGCATCCTGGCTGATTTGTAGATTGTACGCACAAAAAAACTCAGTATTTTCATATTTTTGCCAATTTCCCATTCATTTCCTATGGGGGTCATTTTTGACCCGAAGGTCCTGAGTGCATATATTTTTTTTTTTACGACCACTTAGACTTTCCAAATCATGTCCCCAATTTTTGTTCATATACCAAGTACCAATAAAGTCACCAAGTTTCGGACCATTCTGATGAAGCTACGATTTATAAAAAAAATAATTATAAAACGCCTCGGGTCATTTTTGACCCAAAGTACCCCATAGGGTTAAAAAAGTTTGGACACCCCTGATCTATGCTAAGCTATGCTAACAGTGTTAGCACCGGACCCGGAGATCGGCAGAATTAAAACGGTCAAACTCAACTGTGTAACTCTAGAGGAGTCGGAGGATGAGCTTCCCAGCAGGCACTGGGTGCCAATATGACGTCAGATTGACATTGGTCCCCAACGTTGGACAGACATTGCATTGTGGATGAAAATCGAGTTGACGTCAACGTCTGTCCAACGTTGGAGATTGACGTCAATATGACGTTGGCTCAACGTTGTATTTTGGTTAGTTAACAACACAACCTAAAACCAACAACATCTAATGATGTCGTTGTGTGAACGTTCCCATTATGACGTGAAGGACTTTACAACACAACCTAAAAACATTTAATATCTGACGTCGTGTGCCTGCTGGGCTATTTTCACGAACAGTGGCGTGTTGGTTTAACACTAATGTATTCTCACTGAGTGTGTGTGTGTGTGTGTGTGTGTGTGTTCCAGTGCTCCAGTGTGCCACAGTGATCGGCTTCTGCTACTGGGCCTCGGAGCTGATTCTGTCCCTGCAGCAGCAGCACAAGAAGTACCACGGCTCGCTCATCTACGTCACCTTCGCCATCAGCTTCTACCTGGTGGCCGGAGCGGGTGGAGCCTCCATCTTAGCCACCGCGGCCAACCTGCTCCGCCACTACCCCACCGAGGAGGAGGAGCAAGCCCTGGAGCTGCTGTCCGAGATGGAGGAGAGCAGCGAATCATACCCTGCCGACTACGACATCACCAACCAGTTCCAGCCTCCACCCGCCTACACGCCCTGATGGTGGTGTTCCTCGCCCATGTGCCACCTTCGGCCTTCAGACAAACACATGATGCTCAGATTCCCCATCAGATATGAATATATACTGTATATTCAGATCATGCCGGATGCCCAGAGTGCATGGAAGAATCAAAGAGAGTAATATGGCATTGCTTGTTGAATTCATCTTGCATGAATCTGGCAGTTAAAACCCAAACGTTTTTTTTTTTTGGCACGCTTTTATTACCGATTAAAGACTTGAAGGACATCGACTGGCTATAATCACCCAACGACGTCTAATTTCTGCTTCATCGCGGTTTCCAAATGTTGCGCTGCACTTTTGACTTTTATTCCTGTTTTTTTAAGTGCTCATTTAAAGACACTTAATAATAATTTTACTTTTTTTAATCATGCTAGGTATCAATGTATCCTTTTTATTTATTTCGGCTCATCTACACACGTTCACCCCATCACGTTTTTAATTTCAATTTGCTTTTAATCAGTTATTGTTGTGTTACTTTAACGCACGTACACCCAAGATGGATGGACTAAATATTTATTTAAGACCTGGTTTGACTAAAAAAAACTAGAAAGCAAATATTTTATCAGGAGGCGTTCAGGTTTGCCAACATCCCATCGTGAGTTTGTTCTGTATCCATTGGATTTTATTATGTTTTTGTTTTATTAGTGACTGTGTTTGGTGTATTTTGATAGTTTGTGAGGATGTTCTGATGAGAGAGTCTTAACACATTTGATCATGATTGTATCCACAATTGTCTAGCTTTTGCTCTGGTCTGATTATTATTGTTTTGATAAAATCACTGCATGATATTTGATACCGCACTTGTGTTGCTTAAATGGATTCACAGTTTTTTTTTATTTAGTAATCTGGTGGTTTTGTGTTCTAGATTATTTCACATTTCCCTTTTTTTGTGTTTCATTTAAAAATACGTTTACTTACATGGAAAATAAAGACAAAAATGATTCAAAACAACGTGTGTGTGCATGTTTGTTTGCTCAATGCGTGTGCACGTCAAGCGCGCCGCGCGCTGCCCATGGCAACGTTTGGGAAGCGACGCCGGCATTTCACCTGAAACCACACTAATGACCTTAATATGAAGAAATACTCGTTTCAATGCTTTTATTTGGTTACTTATTCATACAGACGCGCTGGTGAGTGATGGCTGATGGAATATCGCTAATGAGGTATGTTGTATGTAAATGAGGGAGACAACATTTTTAGGAAAAAGGAAGCTGTAAATCCATTAAATAAGCGTCACTCTGAAGGGGTTTAACAACCGGCTGGATGTACTTTATCCCGCTTATTACACGACTACTTGTCTCAAGGAAATTAGACACGAAATATTGTCGAGTTTAAATATTTTATTAGCTCTTGCGCAAAGCTTCCGCGTAGAAAAACAGTCCCAAACTGCTTTAAGCCTTTATCCATTGCTGAAAATATTAGTTTTTACTGTATATGTTGACATTAATGCTGAAGTCTTCCATTGTAAGCCGTGGTGGTAGTTTTTTCAGTCACAAGATGGCGCCAGGCACTCAACGACAGCGGAGTGACACGCATATAAGTAGTACCGGTCAATTTGTAGTACCCGGATGAGCGGTGTGTTATTCACTTTGGCGGTTGTTATCTGGGATTATTATTATTATCTGATTGGTCAATCGCGCATTTCAGCGGTATGTTATTGTGTGATAACAACCGCCAAAATGAATAACACACCGCTCATCCGGGTACTACGCGTTATCTTGACCGGTACTACTTATATGTTTAACGTGTCACTCCGCTGTCCTCGACTGTGTGGAAGACTTCAAGGGTTTCACGGCCGTAACTTTACTTTATAAAGTTTTAAATATGGATATTTTTCTTACACAAACACATCGATTCGCTTCAGAAGGCCTTAATAAAGTTATATGACGGACAGATGCATTTTTATGAACTTCAAAAACAGCTACAATCACTTCCATTTAAAAAGCTTGGATTAGCCAGGACTTTTATTAATATAACCCCCAATTTTATTAGTCTGAAAGAAGAATGTCATTGAGGGTGAGTAAATCATGGGCTAATTTAAATTTTTGGGTGAACGATCCCTTTCAGTTTCGGCATTAATTTCAATATATACGGTAAAAACTAATATTTTCAGTTTGTTTTTCTTTGCGTAAGAGCTAATAAAATATTAAGACAATATTTTGTGTCTAATTTACTTGAGACAAGTAAGTTAGCCGTGTAATAAGCGGGATAATGTACATCCAGCCGGTTGTTATCGCATAATAAAGTCAAGTCAAGTCAACTTTATTTATATAGCGCTTTTAACAGTGCAGATTGTTTCAAAGCAGCTTTACAGTGTTAAACAGGAAAATAATGCAGCATAATTTTATTCAGCCGTTCTGGAGAAAACGGTGATGTCATCAGTTCATTTCAATTATCATACAGTGACAGTGTGGGCTTTAGATCAGTAATTTAGTTTCATAATGAGATTTATTTGGATATTTAGTTGAAAAAATGTAGTGTCCCCAACTGTCAATAAACCCCTTCAGTGATGGATGTACTTTATCTCTTACATAACCAGAGCCGCTGAAATAACATACTGCTGGAATGCGTTATTGACCAATCAGAATCAAGTATTCCACAGAGCCATGTAATAACTATTAATATAATATTCTAGCACCATCATGTCCACCAGTAATCTGCCACCCCTGCGGAACCTACCCAGCTGGTCCAGGGTTCGAGATCTGGACAGGGTGAGATACCCCAGACTTCTTTCTAGTGACCATAAGGTGAGATCTCCACCTGTGGACCTCAGGAGCCCCAAAGCAGCGGCTGAGGGCCGGCCAGGAGCCCAGGACCCGCGCATCTCCTCTCTGGAGAAGGACATCCTGTTCCTCCAACAGCAGCACAGAGACACACTGGAGCGGCTGCATGAGGAGATGGAGGGCCTGAAGCGCGCTAATAAAGGTGTGGCACTGCAGATTACGCATACATGCGCAGAAAATTAAAATAATGCGCAACCCTCTACGCACACCTTGGCACTAGAATCGCCATTGGCTAGTACATTTTTTTTGTTTAGTCGCCAGACTGATATACTTTATTATATTATACTTATACCCAGTGTTGGTTGTAATGCATTACAAGTAACTTGAGTTACGTAATAATATTACTTTTTCCAAGTAACTAGTAAAGTAACGCATTACTTTTCAAATTTACAACAAAATATCTGAGTTACTTTTTCAAAAAAGTAACGCAAGTTACTTTCACATTAATTTGACTGACAGATGAGGGTTATTGTAGTTCTAGACTAAATGTGAGCATTTATTTATCTCACTTGCACAAATAAGATTCTGTCCTCCTCAAAATGAATAAAATCAGTCAAATGCTAAATCAGAATTCTCCAATAATTAAATGTTAAATAAAACAACTATTTTTATGCATAATCTACCTTTATATTTAATTGACCAATGTCTTGCTGCTGACCTTTGATGATGAAAATTACTAGATTTTTTGTTTTTATTGGTAAAACTTTTTTTCTCCTGCGTCCTATTCTACATTATCCAGAGCTGCGCCCTCTAGTGTTCATGCGGGAATCTGCATTTTTACCTCAGCCTGGGGATTATTATTTACATTTTGGTATGAAGAGGTCCGTTGCACAAAAATATAACTTTTTTGTTATTAAAAAATCCAAAAATAAAAACAAGGTGAGAAAAAGTAATGCAAAAGTAACATAACGCATTACTTTTCTTAAAAAGTAACTAAGTAACTCAATTAGTTACTTTTTAAGGGAGTAACGCAATATTGTAATGCATTACTTTTCAAAGTAACTTTCCCCAACACTGGTTATACCTATACTTACATACACCGGTATAATATAATATATATAAATTCCACCAAATTTATCAATATCTTTGTAAAATGACACAGCTTTTCAAATATCTGAACATACACGCTTAACATCAGTCAATCAAGCATTAAACTATGTAATGATATTATGATAATCAAGCACTATTTAATGATAGAACTTTAGTAATTAGAACTAAAACTGTTGGAAAGCATGTATGAATGCATATTTGTCATTTAACTGAACTTTGGACTGCTGGTGGTGCTTAAGATATTGTTGGTGTTTCTGTAAAAAAAATAGATAATAGTAATTATATTGTATTATTAAAAGATAATAATAATACTAATTCTACTAATAACAATATACAATGCACTAAGGATTGATGATCTGCTGGGTTCATGAATATTAATCACGTTGACAGCATTAGCTGATTTGCTGAAATCGAAACAGTAATAGATGAGCGCCAGCCAATGAGATTGCCGTTTGCGCATTATCTCCGCCCACTACCGGAAAAAAACGGCATATCTTCTGCTTGTTCTTAAAAGCTGAATAATTCCAAATTAACTCCGTTATTTTGACAGGAAAATACAACAAAGAATATTGTTAACATGTAGCGCGTCGATTGTGCGTGGTATGTAAGACGCTCGCGTGCGCGCGCGTGTGTGTGGTTGTGTGAGAAAAGCGCTCATCAAAGCGACGGAGTTCTTCACACACACTAGAGTTTACGGTACATCAGATGAGCTGATTTGAAATCGTATAGATCGCTTGACAAGAGCGAAACTCTCAAACGCTCATTCAGAGTGTTCAGCGAGTAAAAATATATTTATGCTAAACTTATTCTTAGTATCTAACACACACACACACACACACACTGGCGAGTAAATTCTGAGAATTTATTAGCCAATGGCTAATGATAGATATTATTTAATCGCCCAGAGTGACGATTTACTCGCATATGCGAGTGTTTTACTCGCATTGTAGAGGGTTGCTTATATTTCTTTGTGCCCTGATATAAAAAATTGGATGACTACCTAATATTTAATTCTGAAAAACAAACAAACAGAGATTCTAATTAGGGTTGGGCGATGTCCCCTAAATTGGCAGTTGACGATGTTTACAGTTATATATTGCGATGGTCGATGATATCGTCGTTTTTTTTAGGTAGGTAATTTACTATATCTCTACATAAATATTTTTTTTCTACTTAAAACTATCATTTCGTTATTTTACTAACCCAAATAATGACTCATCCGCGCTAGGTTGCACGTGAGGGAAAAGGTCGTTTCCTTCCACTTAAGAAGAGTTTTTTTTAATATATCTCTTTACATAAATACTATTTTCTACTTTAAAAATATAATTTCGTTACTAACCCAGTGTTTTGTATGTGAATGCTGTTTCACGTGAATAATACCACAGGAGGGAAGTATAAAGCTTTGTTTACAAAGGAAATAAATTAGCACTTCTTTATTCTGTTTTGCGATCTGGTCACCCGATTTTCCATTTATTTTAACAATAGGCCTAGTCCATTTTATCCCAATGGACATGGACATCTCGTGTTCTTTCCCAAATCTTCACTCGCGTCACACACATGTTCGCAGGGGATTATAAACGTTTCTTCCTTTCGTTTGCTTATAATTAAGTCTATTATAACTATTGACATCCTTTACTGTGGGAAAGAAGAAAAAACACTGTAGGACGAATACCTTTTTACTTCAGATTTTATTTAACACAGTTTGTTCTTGTTATTAAACTTGGTAAGGCGTGTCAAGTTTATTTAAACTTGATGCGTTTCACACACACACACACACACACACACGCCGGTGAGTTTAGTTTAGTTTTCTCTGGCAGTGAATAATCAAACATTGCCTAAATGTCTTGACCCTGTGGAAGATTAAATTCGCTCTTCAGAAACTTTTACAACAAGTGTTGCTTTGCAGCATCAGGAGAAAACATGAAGATGAAGATATTCGAGAAGGTCTTGTGTCCCAAAGCGCAGAGCGGTTTATGACGCATCTTTGCGGGGAAATAGTATGAATCAAATATTTTTTAACTAATATTTCATTTTCTTATATTCTTTAGGTTACCATTATTTACTGATAATCGTTTAGCTGTTTTACAGGCTGTGGTGTGTTGTTTTCTGACGGAAGTGCTGAAATAAACACGCATGCTTATGAAATGGATGTTTCAGCCTCAAATAATTTCAAAATGTAGGCTATACACTCACCTATAGGATTATTAGGAACACTAATGCTGTGTTTGACCCCCTTTCGCCTTCAGAACTGCCTTAATTCTACGTGGCATTGACTCAACAAGGTGCTGAAAGCATTCTTTAGAAATGTTGGCCCATATTGATAGGAGAGCATCTTGCAGTTGATGGAGATTTGTGGGATGCACATCCAGGGCACGAAGCTCCCGTTCCACCACATCCCAAAGATGCTCTATTGGGTTGAGATCTGGTGACTGTGGGGGCCATTTTAGTCCAGTGAACTCATTGTCATGTTCAAGAAACCAGTTTGAAATGATTGGAGCTTTGTGACGGTGCATTATCCTGCTGGAAGTAGCCATCAGAGGATGGGGACATGGTGCTCATAAAGGGATGGACATGGGCAGAAACAATGCTCAGGTAGGCCGTGGCATTTAAACCATGCCCAATTGGCACTAAGGGGCCTAAAGTGTGCCAAGAAAACATCCCCCACACCATTACACCACCACCACCAGCCTGCACAGTGGTAACAAGGCATGATGGATCCATGTTCTCATTCTGTTTACGCCAAATTCTGACTCTACCATCTGAATGTCTCAACAGAAATCCAGACTCATCAGACCAGGCAACATTTTTCCAGTCTTCAACTGTCCAATTTTGGTGAGCTTGTGCAAATTGTCGCCTCTTTTTCCTATTTGTAGTGGAGATGAGTGGTACCCGGTGGGGTCTTCTGCTGTTGTAGCCCATCCGCCTCAAGGTTGTGTGTGTTGTGGCTTCACAAATGCTTTGCTGCAGACCTCGGTTGTAACGAGTGGTTATTTCAGTCAAAGTTGCTCTTCTATCAGCTTGAACCAGTCGGCCCATGACCTCTGACCTCTAGCATCAACAAGGCATTTTCTCCCACAGGACTGCCGCATACTGGATGTTTTTCCCTTTTCACACCATTCTTTGTAAACCCTAGAAATTGCTTAAATCACCTTTCTTTCCCATTCCGACATTCAGTGTGGAGTTCAGGAGATTGTCTTGACCAGGACCACACCCCGAAATACATTGAAGCAACTGCCATGTGATTGGTTGATTAGATAATTGCATTAATGAGAAATTGAACAGGTGTTCCTAATAATCCTTTAGGTGAGTGTATATATATATAATATAAAAGGGTCCGGCCCCCGGGTGTGTCCACAACATCGAATCTGGCCCCCTTTTAAAAAAGTTTGCTTTAAGACAAGTCCTTTCACTCGGCGGCCATCTTTGAAACGCCTCTGCAAGTGCAGCTCCTGTCTCTCTTCTTTGAATAAGGAAACATCAAATTCTCCAAAACTGTTCACCAAGCTTACGATTAAATTTCATATTTAAAATCACCGATGAAATCTGACAACAACTGTGTCATAAATGTTGTTTCTAAATGCTCGAATCATGACCAAAAACGGCATTTTTCAGCCTGGAGGAAGCTAATGCGCATGCGCAGTCATAAACACGCCTGTTTCTATAGCAACCAGAGCGTCGGCAGCTGCAGCGTGACTTTACTAATCAACCATTGGCTCTTTCATTTAGAAGGCGGGGCTTATTCGCCATATTGGGCGTTGCACTTTCTCCCATTCATGAGTAATCCGTGCACCGTCTTCCTTTACCTTTAAAATCATCAATGAGTGACTTTTCCCTTAACAGTTGAAATACTGAGTTTGATGAGCCTATGTGTGTGTAATCAGTATTTATACACACATAGGCCTTTTAACCACGTGGTTCGAAAGATGCTGATGATGTCACATTCTCAAACATGACGAAAGAACAAACCATTATTTTTAAAGGGGGAAACGTGAGTCACAAAAGTGAAGAACAAAATAACCTAAATACATATATATATATATATATATTAATATACATTACATTTTAATGTCAATAATGCAAAGTCTAGGTATAATGTGTCTTCTTAAATTTGACATAACTAATTAAAATGTAATGAAGATGCAAATTGGCTGACTTTCTGATTAAAAGCAAAACTTTTAAAAGTATTTTAAGGTATGTTTTATTTTAACATCCCATCCAAAACATACCGTCATAGTTCTGTGACAGTCACTTTCAGACGGAAATATTACGGTTTTCTTTTACAGAATTACAGTATCAGATGGTTATGGAACAGGAACATTCTTCAAAAGGTAGGATGTTTTTTATCAAGCCTATTTTTCATAATCATATTCATAATAAATACTTGTTTCTAATGATACAGAGTTTTCTTTATTATCCCTCTGGTGCTCTTGGTTTAGGGGTCGCATTGGTCGTCTTCCCGCTCATAAGTGACCGGACACCGAAAAATTAAACTTCCTCCACCCCAGTAAAACCAATGCAATTTATTTTTCTTCAATAATATTTTTTCTTTTTAATTTTGTATTTTGTGATGATTTGATGGTATTTTTTAATATTTATGCAATAATTATGGTCTATTTTTGCAACAAAAAAAATTATTTCAGGTTAAAATAGAGACTAGGCCTACAAAATAAACATTTTTGAAGGCAGATTAGCGCCTCTTTTGGAATGATTTCAGAAATCCTGCAGCCATGTGTGTAACCACTAGAGTCTCTATGGAGAGGCTTGAGGATTCACTAGTTCTCTTTTGAACACATTTAATGATTTTTATTTTTTGATGGATTTGAATATATATTAAAATCTCAAAGACTATTTATTATAAAGTTTTAGATATATATATTTTTGAAATATAGATTTTTTCTGTGAATTTGTGTTTTTGCAGATTTCCCATTCATTTCCTATAGTGTCATTTTTGACCGAAGAGCACAAGTGGGAGTATTTTTTTTTTTACAACCAATTAGCATGCTCGAATCATGCCCTCAATGTTAACATCCCTAATGCTAGAAAAAGTCACCAAGTTTAATATCTTTCTGATGAAGCTGTGATTTTTAAAAATTCCAAACAGAAAATGTTCTGGTCAGAGATGACCGAAGAGCACCAGAGGGTTAATGTGTGCATAAATTAGGGTCCAATTCTCACTATTAACCAGAGGTGGACAGTAACTAAGTACATTTACTTGAGTACTGTACTTAAGTACACTTTTTGAGTATCTGTACTTTCCTTGAGTAGTATTGTTTCTGGAAACTTATGACTTTTACTTCACTACATTTAAAAGACAAATATCGTACTTTTTACTCCATTACATTTCTATCAAGGCCCTCGAAGCAGAAAGTCGTAGCCGCTTTGAAAGTCAGTGGATGATTTGTTTTCTTCTTTAAAACAGGATTTGTTTTGTTTTTTTGCAGACAGCCTATCAGTAATCACTCTTGTAGGATCACATGAAGTTCAATGATTTCCAAGTATTTTTTGATCAATTGATGGTAAAATAGAAGGCGGCATTTCCCAGACGCACAACTATAGTCATACTGAAAAGATAAAATTCAGAAGAGCAGACGTGGATAAGTGTGAAAGTGCACAGAAAGCTGCCTCTCAGACGCCAGACCACAAATACTGGAGTTTAGTCTATTGAATCTACTAAAATCTTATTATAGTCAATTAAAACTAGACTAAAACTAAAACAATTCAGATGACTAAAATGTAGTCAAAAGACTGACTAAAACTAAATCAAAATGAACACTGGTATGAAATATGGTCGGTCAAATTATTTTTATAGATTTACCCGCCATGTTGCGATAGCCTTGTGGATACAGCGCTAACACATAGCGTTCAACAATGATGTTAGTTAGCATGCAAAAACGACGTAGTTCGACTAATAATGTTAACTGAAGTCCTTTCAGAAATATGTTTTTACATAATCCTGTCAAATAAACACAATGTAGAAACCTTTCTTTTCTAGTATGATTTAGACTTTAATAAGAGCTTTGTAACTTTTAAACAAGTATTTAAATGAGTTGAAGGTATGCTAGCATGACTGGCTTAAACCTCCATGATGGAACAGTGTGTGTTCATACAACAATGCAACGATAATAAAATAATGCGTTTACTTTTACTTTTGATACTTAAGTACTTTTAAAAGCAAGTACTTCTGTACTTTTACTTAAGTAAAAATCTATCTTTACAACTTTCAATTGTAATGGAGTAATATTTAACTAATAGTACTTTTACTTTACTCAAGTAATTGAGTTGTGTAGTTTGCCCACCTCTGCTATTAACTACGACTTTTGCCTCAATAAACTCCTAATTACGGCTTATTAATAGTTAGTAAGGTAGTTGTTGAGTTTAGGATTATGGATGTATTATGATCATGCATTAAATGTGCTTTATATAATAAACAGATAATATCCAAGTGATAATACGACACTATTAATAGTGAGAATAGGACTGTAAACTAAAGAGTTATTTCTTAACCTGTATTGTTTCCGTGTGATCCGCACAGAGTCCATATGGTCCAACAGTCATTCCTCTAAATCCTGCAGTGCTGGTTCAGCCGAGGAGAATTCCCACTGTGGATTAATCAGGTGATTATTACTGAAGCATCTCTGATCATCTTACCTGGCTTACCCAAATAAACCCGCCATCCTCGTCCTGTGCCCGCTGCAGCTCAGAGGATGCCACCTCGCTGCCGCCCCTCAGGGTCACCCGCACCCCCACGCTGAAGGAGTGTGAGGTCATCATCCGCCAGCTCCATCACGCCAACGCCTCGCAGGGTCAGGAGGTCAGGAGCGCTCCATCATGTCTGTTCTCCTTCTCGTGTTCATACCTGATGCTCATGTTCCTCCTCAGCTGCTGCGGATCAAGATGCTCCTCGGAGACATCGCCTCCAAAAGCAAACCGTCCGCTGAGGTTCTGTCCCTCGCAAGGGCCGGTGACATCAGCAGGTGCAGATCATTCTCACGAAAACACCCCAACTCTACAGAAGGAAATAAGAAACTATATTTTGCACACACACAAATATATTTATAATAGTGCTGTCAAAGCGATTAATCGCATCTAACATAATGGGCCCTATCTTGCACCCAGCGCAATTGACTTTGTACACCGACGCATGTGTCATTCCTATTTTGCACCCGCGCAAAGCGCGCTTTTCCCTCCACAGAAGCACGTCGCTTAACTAGTGAATGAACTTGCGCTCCCTGGGCGGTTCAGCGCAAAAAAGGAGGCGTGTTCCGGCGCAAACAATCCCTGGTGCTATTTTGCTGTTCCATTAAACAATTGCGCCACTGACCAGAAAAAACCTAGTCTAAAGTCAGTGGCTCGTTGCGCGTTGTTCATTATGCTATTTTAAGGGCGCATGCTTGACCATAATGTATAGCGTGCACAACGCGCATACACTTTGCTCATGTAATCTACACAGATGCAACAGTTATTTTTGCAAATCATAAATTGTTACACTAAAAAATATTAACACATGAGATGACGGAAATCATTGTGGTGTGCCACGAAGATGTGAAAAAATAGGCATAAATCTAGCTTACAAATGATTCAGGCTAATTGTAGTCTAATAATTAAGGAGACCTGTTTGCTCAATAGTGGCAACTTCTGGCAAGACATATATGTATATAAGGACATCTAACAAATTGGTTTGTCCGTCAAGAACCAGGAAAAAGAATGGGTGAGGGTGGACGCAGCGATGTCCTCTGCTGGCGTCAGGTCCTGAGTAGAGGCAGATCCACCTCCCGTTACACGGCGTGCCCGATTGATGCTGGCAAGCTTGGACTTTCCCCGTCTTCTGATGTCATTGTAGCGCTTGCGGCACTGGTGCGACGTCCTGGGGATGCCAGCTGATGAAACAATTGTGGCTATTTCCTCCCACGCCTGTTTAACCGACGCTATTTTGGGTGGGTTTCTCCCATCCCCATACGACACAACTTCTCTGTCTTTCACTGCTCTTACAAGCACATCAGTCTCCTCGGCTGTGAACCGCTCCTGGCGTGCGCCTGGTAAATACGCCATAATAATAGCAATCCATAATGGAACTTGCGCACCTGCTTTTAAAGGGAATGTTGGATGACGCTCGGATTGGTTTATTCACGTTACGCCCAAACCACACCTATGAATAATGAAGCTACTTCAGACCAACCCATTTTAGATTTGCGCCGGGCGCAAGAGCCATTTATCCCGCCGGGAAAATAGCAACAGCGCCGAGACCCGCCCACAAAGTTACTTGCGCTTCGCGCTTTGACACTTGCGTTTCAGATCGTTAAAATAGGGCCCAATGTGTGTGTGTGTTTGTGTATATACAGGTGCTGGGGCCTCGTTTAGAAACGTTGCGTACGCACAAAAGAAGGCGTACGCCGCTCTCTACGCAATAATTGGTATTTATAAAAAGCAAACTTGACGGGAAAATGTGCGGTCCATCACGCAAGCTCTGACCCAGGCGTACGCACAAAAACGGGTGAAATGAGAAATGTCGACACCGTCGGCAGATGAAGAAACACGTGAAAGTGTAGACCGTTGTGTAAAAGAAATGGCTATAGGTACTGCCTCTCATAAATAACATGAAGACTTCACAAAGCAAGTCTTACAATTAACAGCCTACACGAACACCTGTTTGATCGATCTGCAGTGTACAACAAAGAAAATCAAACGAAAATTACAACAGAAATGCAAATTAACACATTTGCAAAAAGAAAAGTGAAATATGTTCTGCAATAATATTGACATGTTATGCAAGCATCCTCATAAATAATATGGGAAACAGAACAAAATAATGTACAAAACTGATATCCTCGTCAATGTGTCCGTCTGGCGGAGCAGATATAGATGCAATTAGATAGACAGATAGATAGATAATTAGGGAGATATATAGATAGATAAATAGATAGATAGATGTATTAATTGTCCACTGGGGAAAGTTGTTTTCATAGTAAAAATTTCTTCATCAGCTACGGAATCATGGTATTCATGCAAATGCCTTTAGTTTGTTTTATTTTTACGATGGAGCGCTAGACGCTTTTTTGCCTCGACTTTGATGTCCGACCATTTCTTTTTTATTTTGCCAATGGTCCGAGGTTGTGAGGCTACAGCATCTACGGCGTCTGCAACCTTTTGCACCTCAAGTGCCTTTTTGGCATTCGTAATGCCCACACTGTGCCCTCCAAACAACACTTTTCTCCTCTTTTCCACCTCGCCAACGATAACTTCTACTTCACATTGAGTGAAGTTACGTTTTTTTGATTTCCTCTCTGTGTTTGCCATGATTTCGCAATCGATGAATATTAACTTGTGGGCGTTTCACAGACTATTTATGGGCAACTATGGGCGTGACATGAAGCCGCAAATGCTGCGCTACATTTAGAATTGATTGTGATTTATGAAGGGAAAACTGCGTAGGACGTGCGTGCGCACGGTTTTATAAATCCGAATATTTCTGTGCGTACGCACGTCCTATATTTCATCCGCACGTCACTTCTGACGCAAATCCTACGCAAAGTTTTATAAATGAGGCCCCATGTCATATAATTAGAATATCCTCAAAAAGTTGATTTATT
>NC_137116.1:55327715-55407715 GCF_949357685.1 Gobio gobio
GCATTTATGGTTATTTTCACAAGTTTTAAAGAGCACCTATCATGGCATTTAAAATGTTCCAAATATTGTTTTAGAAGTCCCCAACAACAGTTTTGCATGCATGCAATGACAAAAAAGACTTTAGTTTTCTTATAATATGCATTTATTTTTACCTGTTTTGACAGCGATTCTCAAATGATTCCTTTAGTGATTCACTTTTCAAAACCCCGCCTTTACGTGACGCTAATCTGCGGTGATTGGTCCGATGACCCAGTCAGTTGTGATTGGTATAGTCTGTGCAGATATTTTCGGAAACGGAACGCCCATCAAAGTCTTATAATGACAGTAATTTGTTAATATGTGTCAGGAGTTATGAATATGAAAACCGCGTCGGTACCGTTTGATTGTAATATGAGCCTCAGCTGATCTCATTCATAAAAAAACTCCTCACGAAGACTTGCGACAAATCAACATCCCTCAGGGCTTTTAGTTCAAAAGTGTGCAGATGAGGAGACATATTGATAGATTCTCATATGTCTGTGTCAAATTTCTAAACAGAGGAGTATTTTTTATTCAATACTTCCTCAAAATGGGCAGAAATAGCCTAATCATGAGCGATTGAGTCTCTTATGTGTTGTTTTCAATTCATCCTGGCAGCCGGAGGGCGCTCTGTGCACATGTAATCCATATATGGTACAGACAGACGAAGAAGAACCATGTGCCATAATAAAAGTCCATAATAAAAGCTTCCTGAGATCACGAAACATACATTTGACGACTAATAAACACACAATCGCGACGATGTATGGTTTGTCTTCAAGCCACTTAGTCTTCAAATGCTCATCCTTGGGCAGATGAAAGAAGTTTGCTTTTGAGTGGCACTTCAGAACACAGCGTCTCGCCGCCATGATGTTTTCTAGTTTTCACTGGCGTCTTGGAGCGTAATAAGTGGGCGTATCGTATTCAAATAACTTGACAAGTTGACGTCATCTAGTCAGAGAAAAAGCTTCGGTCTTCTAACGATCCCCCCCCAACCCCCCCCCCCCCCAAGCTGTAAACCTAGGGGAAACACTGTAATCAATCTGTCAAATCATTTGTACTTTATTTCTCTTTTAGGGGTGACGTCTTCCAGCATTTCCCCAAACTCCCTCTGAGACGTCTGCCAAAGAAACCGTAGGTCGACTTTTATATTCATATCCAGAGTTTCCGCGGGGTCTTAAAAAGTCTTACATTTCAAAATAAAAATTTGAGGCCTTAAAAAGTCTTAAATTCGCTGAAGTATTGAGTTCTAGGTCTTAAATGATTTTAAACAGGTCTTAATTTTCCTACCGCCATGTAACGCTACCTCTATTGCTCATTAAAACGCTCCCGCAACGCTTTAGTGTGTGTGTGTTTAATGTTTATTCCGGTGTGTTATATTTCTTTCTTTCTCTAGTCCAAGTGTATTGCGCTGTATTGACTACAAACGAGACCAACATGCATCTTATATTGCAGCCAGTCAGCTTTCATGTTCCCATACCCGCTCCTTTCTGTGTCGTTAATGTTAAACAAACAACAACAACAGGGGGGGAAAACAGTACTTAAACTATTTAAAGTTTTTATTTTATTACTGACTGTTTACTTGTTTACTTGATTACTTGAAAACGTATTAAGCAGTTGCTTATTGCTGTGGTTTAGGCCTACTTGTAAGATTTTTGGTCATATTTCCCACCCTATAAGCGATCATGTTATTAAAGCTAGATAGCACACCACTTTTTTTTTTTGTAAGATACCAAACAATATTTATGCATTTTGTTTGTTTTATTGTCGTGTGTAACTATTGTGCATCTAACATAATAATATGGTAAATGTGGCATCCTAATTATAAAAAAACAACAAACATGTAAATTTCTGGAAATTACCACCACAAAATTTTACCATTTATCTCAAACAAATCACCCAAAAAATATATTTATATATATTGTGAAATTCTGGTGCATCGAGCTGTGGGGAAGTACAAGTTTACTGATACTTTGTTCAATTTGAATAAATTAATTTGCTTTAGGGATGCACGATATTGGATTTTTGCCGATATTCGATATGCCGATATTTTTCAACTAATTTTGGTCGATGCCGATATCGATACCGATATATGTTTATTTTTTCCCTTTGTTTGGAAACCACCATTTTGATCAAAATTTTTTTTTTCTTTTTCATTCTGGTTTCAGATTTCTGAGGTCTCCTTACTAAAAGGACACTTGTTAAAGATAAATAAATGTTCATAAAGTTATTTTCATAATAAGAGTATATTACATATTATTGTTTTGGGCTAGTTTTGTTGTGAAAACCTGGCAATCCTGCGTTGATTCACAAATTCAAGGCAGCATTTAAAAACTGTCAATATAAATCACCAAACATGCAAAGCATGTGCTTGTTTTCACTTGAAGAATGAGCACACGGCTGACGTGATCTTATCGCTATAGAAGTCCTTGCACACGTGAGTTATTGCAGGCGCATAACAACACGTTATCATATCGGCATAATTTTTTCATATCGGCCAATGCCGATTTTTATATTTTAAGCGTTTATCGGCCGATTCCGATGTCGTGCCGATAATATCGTAATTTGCTTTGTAAGTAATTTTGTGATTCGGCATTTCCTTTGTAAACATTTTTATTGCGTGATATAGGTCTTAAATTTAATTCATAATGGTCTTAAAAAGTATTAAATTTGAGATGGTGGTCCAGTGGGTTAAACCATGGACCTGATAAGCAGAAGGTTGCTGGTTCGATCCCAGCGGTCACTACTAGTGTGTCCTTGAGCAACGCACTTTACAGTCCCTCCAGAAAAACGCGATTATGCGATCGCGTGATTTAACGCATAATCAGCTAAAGTCCGCATATTCATGCGGGGGCTGCATTTTTTCAAATACGCCGCACTTTCGCCGCATAAATTGCCTATTTCCGCGTGCAAAATATGCGGGGCTATCATGATTTCATAATCCCCGCATTTTCGTTGCAAAAAAAGTCATATATATTAGCAGAAAGTTGAAAAATTTTCGTTTACTTCACACAAGAGCCGCCATTTCCGCCTATTGCCATGGGAACGTTTTGAAGTGACGTGATTACCCGACGCGAACGTCATCGAAAAGCTTCAAACCCCGTGGAGAAACCATAGATACCGGTGAAACCATGATGAAGCACAAACTCCCATTGGCCAACAACAATAACAGCAAAAGAGCAAAGCAGTTTCCCTGTGTGCTGACTGATTTCAAAACACAGCTTTGAAGCGTTATGAATCAATGAGTCGATTCAGCGGGTTGAAGCGTTATGAATCAATGAGTCGATTCAGCGGTTTGAAGCGTTATGAATCAATGAGTTGATTCAGCGGTTTGAAGCGTTATGAATCAATGAGTCGATTCAGCGGTTTGAAGCGTTATGAATCAATGAGTCGATTCAGCGGTTTGAAGCGTTATGAATCAATGAGTTGATTCAGCGGTTTGAAGCGTTATGAATCAATGAGTCGATTCAGCGGTTTGAAGCGTTATGAATCAATGAGTCGATTCAGCGGTTTGAAGCGTTATGAATCAATGAGTCGATTCAGCGGTTTGAAGCGTTATGAATCAATGAGTTGATTCAGCGGTTTGAAGCGTTATGAATCAATGAGTCGATTCAGCGGGCTGGAGCGTTATGAATCAATGAGTCGATTCAGCGGTTTGAAGCGTTATGAATCAATGAGTCGATTCAGCGGGTTGGATCGCCAAAGTCACGTATTTCAGCAGTTTGACACGCGATCCGAATGAATCGACTCGATGATTCATAGCATCATGATGCTGTGTTTTGAAATCAGTCATCACTATATAAGTCGTTATTTAGTTTTTTTTGCACACAATAACTATTATCGTCGCTTCATAAAGTTATTGTAGAACCACTGTAGTGAGATGGACTTTGTAACGACGTCTTTAGTAGGCTACCTTTTATGGGTCTTGAGAGTGTACATTGTGCCAATGGAGGCCTTTCTGAGCCATCGGAATTCAACTAAAATATCTTAATTTGTGTATATAGGGATAATAAAGGGCTTCCCTTTATGACTTCCCTCATAAAGGGAAGTCATTAATGACAGAATTTTCATTTTTAGGTGAACTAACCCTTTAAGAGATTGCACTTTGTGCATTGGAAGCACTCAAATGTCTGTTTTGTATAGCGACATCTGTAAAACAGGAAGTTATTTATTAATTTTTTCAGAAGTTGTAGCATATTCCTTTTGTAAAGCTACAGAACTTGATTGACTCAATGTTTTGTAAATTTGAGCCATTATTAAGGTCTTCAATAAAACCATATTCCAGCACTTTCTGTGATGTAGTGCTTTTTTTCTCTTTCTCATCAAACCGCAGTTTTTGCAAGTTCCCGCAATTTTATTGCATAAAATTGCATAAATATCCCGCATTTTTCATCGCATTTTTTAAGAAAACGTGCCGCATAATCAAGGATTTTTGCCCGCAACAATCACAAAAAAAAAGCCGCATTTTTCTGGAAGGACTGACTTTACTCCATGTTGCTCCAGGGGGATTGTCCCTGTAATACGGGCACTGTAAGTCGCTTTGGATAAAAGCGTCTGTCAAATACATAAATATATAAATTTGACTTTGTGAAACCTGCTGAAACCCTGATATCAATCACGCTTTCTCCCGTCCCCTTAGGCTCCCGAGTCCAGCCGGTGAAGGACAAACTGTGACTCTTCCAGCCATTAAACACAGTGTGTGTGAGCGGCAGAGGAGAGCTCAAGACGGGCACAGGACGCGCCTCAGACGCGCGCTGAACTCCTGACGTGACCTTTAACCTTCCCTGGTCAGGTGGTGTTCACTCAGACACACACAGGCCCTCATATCAGTCCACACATGAGGAGACACTGAGCGATCACGCTTGATTCCCTAATGAATCTTTCCAGAGGGGCAGCCAAATGTCAAAGACGCGGCGAGAGCTAAGCCCGTCCTTGATGATCCGGAAACTCAATATATACATCGAAGCCTCACATCCAATCCCTTATAATTACTTTTTAGTGTGAATAAATGCGGCAGAAACTCGTTTCTGTACAGTTCTTGCTCCTAAAATAAATCTGAGGGTGTTTGCAGTAGAGGTCAGAGAGTTTGCGCCTGTTCCTGTTTCTTGTCTGGGTTTTATAGTGTGTCCTATAGGATCGGCCACAACTGCCCATTGGACCAGTGCCCGGATCCCAGCAGACACACACAGCATTACTGTCTTTAAGAGTCTTATTAAGTAATGGGTTTTAGAGCGAACTATCTTCCATTCAAACCTCAGACGCTCTGATGTCTCAAACGCTGCTCTAATTGAACTGACACAAACACTTCATTATCTAAAAGAGTCTAAAACTGAGACCACAAGTGAAAGGTTTATGCACATGCACACACACACACACACACACACACACACACTACCCCTAAACCTGGCAATCACACACACACACACACACACACACACACACACACACACACACACACACACACACTACCCCTAAACCTGCCCATCACACACACACACACACACACACACACACACACACACACACACACACACACACACACACACACACTACCCCTAAACCTGCCCATCACACACACACACACACACACACACACACACACACACACTACCCCTAAACCTGCCCATCACACACACACACACACAACACCCCTAAACCTACCCATCACACACACACACACACACACACACTACCCCTAAACCTGGCAATCACACACACACACACACACACACACACACACACACACACACACACACACACACACACACACACACACACACTACCCCTAAACCTGCCCATCACACACACACACACACTACCCCTAAACCTGCCCATCACACACACACACACACACACACACACACACACATACACACACACACACACACACACACACACTACCCCTAAACCTGCCCATCACACACACACACACACACACACACACACACACACACACACACACACACACACACACACACACACTACCCCTAAACCTGCCCATCACACACACACACACACACACACAACACCCCTAAACCTACCCATCACACACACACACACACACACACACACACTACCCCTAAACCTGCCCATCACACACACACACACACACAGCCCCTAAACCTGGCAATCACACACACACACACACACACACACACACACACACACACACACACACACACACACACACACACACACACACACACACACACACAACACCTGCCCATCACACAAACACACACACAACACCCCTAAACCTACCCATCACACACACACACACACACACACACACACAACACCCCTAAACCTACCCATCACACACACACACACACACACACACACACTACCCCTAAACCTACCCATCACACACACACACACACACACAGCCCCTAAACCTGGCAATCACACACACACACACACACACACACACACACACACACACACACACACACACACACACACACACACACACACACACACACACACACACACACAACACCTGCCCATCACACAAACACACAACACCCCTAAACCTACCCATCACACACACACACACACACACACACACACACTACCCCTCAACCTGCCCATCACACACACACACACACACACACACACACAACACCCCTAAACCTACCCATCACACACACACACACACACACACACACACACACACACACACACACACACACACACACACACACACACACACACTACCCCTAAACCTGCCCATCACACAAACACACAAACACACACACTACCCCTAAACCTGCCCATCACACACACACACACACTACCCCTAAACCTGCCCATCACACACACACACACACACACACACACACACACTCACACACACACACACACACACACACACACACACTACCCCTAAACCTGCCCATCACACACACACACACACACACACACACACACACACACACTACCCCTAAACCTGCCCATCACACACACAAAACCCCTAAACCTACCCATCACACACACACACACACACACACACAACACCCCTAAACCTACCCATCACACACACACACACACACACACACACACACACACACACTACCCCTAAACCTGCCCATCACACACACACACACACACACACACACCACCCCTAAACCTACCCATCACACACACACACACACACACACAGCCCCTAAACCTGGCAATCACACACACACACACACACACACACACACACACACACACACACACACACACACACACACAACACCTGCCCATCACACAAACACACAACACCCCTAAACCTACCCATCACACACACACACACACACACACACACACACACACACACACACACACACACACACACACACACACACTACCCCTCAACCTGCCCATCACACACACACACACACACACACACACACACACAACACCCCTAAACCTACCCATCACACACACACACACACACACACACACACACTACCCCTAAACCTGCCCATCACACACACACACACAACACCCCTAAACCTAGCCATCACTCTCACACACACACACACACAACACCCCTAAACCTACCCATCACACACACACACACACACACACACACACTACCCCTAAACCTGCCCATCACACACACACACACACACACACACACACACACACACACACACACACACACACACACACTCACACACACACACACACACACACACACACACACACACACACACACACACACACACACACACACACACACACACACACTACCCCTAAACCTGCCCATCACACACACACACACACACACACACACACACACACACACACACACTACCCCTAAACCTACCCATCACACACACACACACACACACACACACACACACTACCCCTAAACCTGCCCATCACACACACACACACACACACACACACACACTCACACACACACACACACACACACACACACACACACACACACACACACACACACACACACACACACACACTACCCCTAAACCTGCCCATCACACACACACACACACACACACACACACACACACACACACACACACACACACACACACACAACACCCCTAAACCTACCCATCACACACACACACACACACACACACACACTGCCCCTAAACCTGCCCATCACACACACACACACACACACACACACCACCCCTAAACCTACCCATCACACACACACACACACACAGCCCCTAAACCTGGCAATCACACACACACACACACACACACACACACACACACACACACACACACAACACCTGCCCATCACACAAACACACAACACCCCTAAACCTACCCATCACACACACACACACACACACACACACACACACACACACACACACTACCCCTCAACCTGCCCATCACACACACACACACACACACACACACTACCCCTAAACCTGCCCATCACACACACACACACACACACACAACACCCCTAAACCTAGCCATCACTCTCACACACACACACACACACACACACACACAACACCCCTAAACCTACCCATCACACACACACACACACACACACACACACACACACTACCCCTAAACCTGCCCATCACACACACACACACACACACACACACACACACACACACACACACACACACACAACACCCCTAAACCTAGCCATCACTCTCACACACACACACACACACACACACATGAACATATGGAATGTCCTCATATTTCATGTTTACGTTGTAATACCAGTGTCATTATACAAATGTATGTCCTCATAAATCACAAAAACAAACACACACACACACGTTGGGTTTCCATGTTTTTATACTGTACAAACTGTATATTCGACCCCTCAACCAACCTGTCACACACACACACACACACACACACACACACACACACACACACACACACACACACACACACACACACACACACACACACACACACACTCCCCCAAAACCAACCCATCACAGAAAACCTTCTGCATTCTCACTTGGTCTTGATTTCCTCACGGGGACCAAAAGTGTCTGGTATTATTATTTCTGTGGGACATTTGGGACCGAGGCTCAAGACTAGACATGTAATCAGCGCGAGCATTAGCATTAGCATTAGCACCTGTGGCCAGAGAGGCGGTTCAGGAGGTAAAGGCAGGTAAACGCTGTAGCCCCAGCAGAGCATCAGCAGGTGTTGACCAGATGACTTAACATAATAAGATAATTGAGGAAGGTATTATGAGATAAGCGATGAAGAAAGGAAAAGGGTTCTTATCTTCTCAGAAGCGTAGCTTACAGAGTGACATCACACAGGCCACATCAGTATAAAGAGCCGGCCAATGGGACGCTCTGGGCTCAGTCTGCACTCCGCTCTCCGTCTCTCGCACACACACTCATCCTCTGATCATGCTGGCATCACGGGCACTCCTCGCCAAGCAGGCCGCCGCCATGCTGACCCGCCAACCCGCCTGCCTGATGCATCATGGGGGAGACTGGGGCAACTGGGGCAACACCAACATCGCTGTGGTAAGCACACACACACACACACACACACACACACACACACGCTATTTGGTGTTGAGGTTCTGGTTGGCTAAGATGAAGTCTTGCAGGTTTTCTCCGGCTGCGGTTGGTGGGATGGAACTGACGTCCATGAGGCCGCGTAGTAAGTGTACACTTCAAACACACACACACACACACACACACACACACACACACACACACACACACACACACACGCTTCAGCTTCACACTGATGACAGGACATGAGTTCTGTTTTAGATCAAAAGATAAAGTCCGTTTTTGATTCGATTAATTTCTGTTGTAAAAACTGATTTCAAAATGTAAAAAATGATATTGCACAAAATGAAAACAATAATGTAAATATTATTATTATCAGTGTGAAGCAAAAAAACTAAAAGCGCATTTAAAAAAAATAACAGGCATGATTTCATCTCTTAAATGTCTTTAATGGGTTTTGCTCATAATTTAGACTTTTTTAAATCTCATTTCAGCTTTTTATCTCATAATTAGGACTTTTAAAATCATATTTTCAACATTTTATCTCTTAATTAGGACTTAGCATGTCATATTTTTGACTTTATCTAATAATGAGGACTTTTAAAATCATATTTTTTACTTTTTATCTAATAATGAGGACTTTTAAAATCATATTTTTTACTTTTTATCTAATAATTATGACTCAGCATGTCATATTTGTGACTTTATCTAATAATGAGGACTTTTAAAATCATATTTGTGACTTTATCTTATAATGAGGACTTTTAAAATCATATTTTCAACATTTTATCATATAATTATGACTTAGCATGTCATATTTTTTACTTTTATCTAATAATGAGGACTTTTAAAATCATACTTTCAACATTTTATCATATAATTATGACTTAGCATGTCATATTTTTGACTTTTATCTAATAATGAGGACTTTTAAAATCATATTTTCAACATTTTATCTTATAATTATGCCTTAGAATGTCATATTTTTGACTTTTATCTAATAATGAGGACTTTTAAAATCATATTTTCAACATTTTATCTTATAATTATGACTCAGCATGTCATATTTGTGACCGTCTAATAACGAGGACTTTTAAAATTATATTCAACATTTTATCTTATAATTATGACTCAGCATGTCATATTTGTGACTTTATCTAATAACGAGGACTTTTAAAATCATATATTCAACATTTTCTCTTATAATTATGACTTAGCATGTCATATTTGTGACTTTATCTAATAATGAGGACATTTAAAATCATATTTGTGACTTTATCTAATAATGAGGACTTTTAAAATCATATTTGTGACTTTATCTAATAATGAGGACTTTTAAAATCATATTTTGAAAATTGTATCATATAATTATGACTTAGCATGTCATATTTTTTACTTTTATCTAATAATGAGGACTTTTAAAATCATACTTTCAACATTTTATCCTATAATTATGACTTAGCATGTCATATTTTTGACTTTTATCTAATAACGAGGACTTTTAAAATTATATTCAACATTTTATCTTATAATTATGACTTAGCATGTCATATTTTTTACTTTTATCTAATAATGAGGACTTTTAAAATCATACTTTCAACATTTTATCCTATAATTATGACTCAGCATGTCATATTTGTGACTTTATCTAATAATGAGGACTTTTAAAATCATATATTCAACATTTTCTCTTATAATTATGACTTAGCATGTCATATTTGTGACTTTATCTAATAATGAGGACATTTAAAATCATATTTGTGACTATCTAATAACGAGGACTTTTAAAATCATATTTGTGACTTTATCTAATAATGAGGACTTTTAAAATCATATTTTCAAAATTGTATCATATAATTATGACTTAGCATGTCATATTTTTGACTTTTATCTAATAACGAGGACTTTTAAAATTATATTCAACATTTTATCTTATAATTATGACTCAGCATGTCATATTTGTGACTTTATCTAATAATGAGGACTTTTAAAATCATATATTCAACATTTTCTCTTATAATTATGACTTAGCATGTCATATTTGTGACTTTATCTAATAATGAGGACATTTAAAATCATATTTGTGACTTTATCTAATAACGAGGACTTTTAAAATCTTATTTTCAACATTTCATCAGCATCCAGTATTCTCCAGAGATGTAATGCAACAGTAATAACTGTAAATTATGCACAATTACATGCAACAACAAACCGTAACCCTATAGTAAGCACATGTGGTTAACCAATATTACTTAAATGTATAATTACACAGTAACGCTGCTGTCTCTCTAAAGCACCATGTACCACCTGAGCCGTAATGGAGCCCGTTTTCAGATCTTTGCTCCAAACCAGCAGCAGATGCAGGTCATGGACCACCTGAAGATGCAGCCCTCCTCTGGAGACAACAGGTACACATCACCTGTCATATTAGCATGTGTTTTAGGATGTGTCTCTGAGGTAGCATTTCAATATGAGCGTAATACCTTCCCTCTCTCTCAGGAACATGATGATGGAGTCTGCCCGCTTCAGCCATGGGCAGGGCACGATGCACATGAACGATCTGGCCAAACTGGACGCCAACAGCTTTGATGCCGTCATCTTCCCAGGAGGCCATGGGATAGTCAAGAACCTGTGAGAGAGACACTAATGCAGACATTGATGCAAATGTCCAGACAAGAGTTCATTTGCACACACTTAAACTTTGATGACCCTCAGATTAAATGTGGATTGGCTTTTCCACAGATCCATCACTATTCCTGGAGAGACAATCCTCTTATCATGTTTCACTATTAGCAAACAAATGATTAAGTCTAAGTGGAAATACAGCCGGTGGATGAGACTAATCCACGTCTGAGTCTACACTTCAGAAGCTTTATATACTCAAGACTTGATATTATATTCAAACACAGGCCCTTTTCACATTTTCGGGTTTCTCAGAGCGGAAGTCGTCATAGTTGGGTTAAATATTATAGCTGTGAATGAGAGAATCCATTAAATATTTTTTTTGTTAGCCCATTTGCTCACATAGCAAAAGAAAAACACCACAATAGTGATTTCACAACTTTCAAAAAAGAGGGAAAAATAGAGTGAGATTGATAACGGCAGTGAAAACAGAGAAATATGTTCATTTTTACCACTTTATTACTAAACACCCTCACAGCAGCGCTAACTTTTTATTGTAATTTGATGCAAAGGTAATAAAATACAAAGTATTAGTGTTATAAATGTACACATATTTAAAAAAAAAAATTAAAATACAGAAAACGTTGCAGGATTTACAATATTGATGACCGTTAAAACGCGTCGTCGCAGTCTGTGAAAAAGAGAGGGAGAAGTGTGCTCTAATGGTGTAGGGCAGTTGTTCATTTTGTTGACGAATAATTTTCGTCATCGACCTTCTTTCACTGACAAAAACGAGACGATAACTAAATAAAAAACAGGTTTTGATGACAAAACTATGAGGAAAATCTCCTGTCATTTTCGTCAACGAGAGACAAATGTTAGCGAGGGTCGATTAGGGAAGAGATCCTGTCAGAACTGATGTCCTGTGTAACGGACGCGCTCATTTGAACTGTAACGGCGGGAAAACACGGCGCTGAGGCGCTTCCACAGACTCACGCGACAGCGCTTCAGAGCGGCTCAATCAATCAATAACACACATTTATGCCAGGTCATGTTTATGAACTAATGCTGAGGAATAATCACAATGTTTACTTTACCGTGTTTATATAGTAATATGATTCAGACGGTTGGAACGATGCATATTTTATCTTCTCATCTGAACTTGAATGAGCCAGCGCAGACATTTCAAAATAAGAGTCCCGGTGTATTTCCAGCTTGTTTATAATTAAAAGTCACGCATTATATATACGTTTACACAATAAACTGTGTTTAATTTCATTCCCATTTAATTCATAGCCAGGAGGAAAGACTAAGAACAGTATTTGACACATTATTCAATAAAGTATCAGAGAGTTCACTAAAACCATTAAAACATTAATTACTTGAAATTAAATAAATCAACGTAAACTTATTTGAAGCTTTAGTTTAACCTGATATACTAACTAAAACAGAAATACAACATTATAAAAACTATATAGATGTTTTAAAAAAGTGAATTGAGCTCTTTTGTGTATGTTTGCGCTACACAAACGGACAAAAACACAATTATGTCAGTTATGTCATGTATTCAGTGACAGTCGGTTATGTGACGCTTAAATGCTCAATTCATGCTTTACATTGAACTAAACTCATTAGATTTAGTCGACTAAAACTAGACTGAAACTAAAAACAGTTCAGGTGACTAAAATACGGTATGACTAAAACTAAATCAACATTTGCTGTCAAAATGAACACTGTCTAGTGTTAATCAAAGAAAACCTTTGGATGACCATGGCATGATAATAAAAAGCCTTTATCATCAGATGGCTACACACAAAACTCTCCAACACGTTCCTCAGGGAGAGCAACAGAAGATTAGATTCATCTCTTTACAGCATTCACCAATATAATATTTGATATAATATGCTCAATTGAACGTGTTTGCTTGATATGAGCTGGGATTGTTCTCTTTCTCTAATATGTCCTGATCAATAATCTCTTCTGACTTCCACAGGTCCACCTTCAGCAAAGACGGTAAAGACTGCAAACTGAATAATGACGTGGAGAGAGTTCTGAAGGACTTCCACCGCGCCCGCAAGCCCATTGGGTACCTGACTATAAACATTACAGGACGAGTTCACTTTAAAATGAACATTTCCTCGCCCCATCTCATCCCAGATGTTCATGTGTTTCTTTCTTCAGTTTTTTGAGGATCATTCCAGGATTTTCTGCTCATAATGGACTTCAATGGGAACCAACGGCTGAAGATCCAAATCTCTGCAGTTTCAGAGGAAGAGCTTCAGAGGCTCTGACCAATCCCAGACGAGGAATAGAGTCAGATCTAGAGGAACCATCGCCACATTTACAACACACACACACACATTTATACACTTTAACCTCAGACGCTCATCTTGAGCTGCTCTCACGGATTGAAAGGTCACGCTAGACTCCAACTCCATCTAAATCGTCCGACATCGTTGTTTAATCTTTCTTTGCTAAAGGGCGTTTGTATTAGTCTTCAATCCGTGGCGTCCCAGAGCAGCTCAAGATGAGCGTCTGAGGTTAAAGTGTATAAATGTGTGTGTGTGTGTTGTAAATGTGGCGATGGTTCCTCTAGATCTGACTCTATTCCTCGTCTGGGATTGGTCAGAGCCTCTGAAGCTCTTCCTCTGAAACTGCAGAGATTTGGACCTTCAGCCGTTGGTTCCCATTGAAGTCCATTATGAGCAGAAAAATCCTGGAATGATCCTCAAAAAACTGAAGAAAGAAACACATGAACATCTGGGATGAGATGGGGAGAGATGTTCATTCTGAAGTGAACTAATCTCTTTTGGGATCTAACATCAAGAGTGCAAAACACACACACACACACACACACGCACACAAATTAATGAGTGCCATTCCAAAAGCTAATTGTATTTTTGTGTGTGTGTGTGTGTGTGTGTTTTTTTGTCTGTTTTGCACTCTTGATGTTTTAGAGCAGGGCCGTGCAGAGAGTTCTTCAGGGGCAGGGGCTCAAATGTAAAAAAGGGGCAATATGTAAATATATATATATATCCTTATGCTCATCAAGCCTGCATTTATTTAATCAAAAATACAGAAAAAAACAGTAGCCTAATATTGTGAAATTTTATTACATTATGTTCTTTTTAACTTTTTATTAATCAAAGAATCTTGAAAATAGTATCACAGTTTCCATCATTGACATTAAATCCTCATATTAGAATGATTTCTGAATGATCATGTGACACTGAAGAGTGGAGCAATGATGCTGAAAATCCAGCTGTGATCACAGGAATAAATTATATTTTAAATACCATATTGCTGTTTTTTATCAAATAAATGCAGGCTTGATGAACATAAGAGACTTTTATAATGCTGCATAATATTCAAAAATGGTAATATAATAAAGTCCTTTCACGTATCTTCACATAATAGGCCTGTATGCTGGTGGCACTTGTTTTTTTTAACTTTGATAGTTTCATGAAATGGTAAACGGTGTATCAATATACATAAATACAAGTGAATTTAACACTACTTACCATTAATGCGACGTTTGCTGCTGTGGTTTTGTGCAGGGATTTGTTTGTTGTCAGTTAAAATCCATTTTGTCAGTGATGCAATTTATAAAATGAGACAAACCGCAGGAAATCATTCCACAAACGTTAGTTCGTCTGTCCATGTAATTTTCAACCGATTTATGAATAAGAACAGAAATTACCGCTTCACATCGCCCAATGGAATTTGAACTTGCTTTGCCAGATCACGATTGGTTGGTGTATATACATGACAAACGGGCATGGTGAATTGTGTAATACTTTAAAATATATAATATATAGATTTGTAATTAAATCAACACATTAGCTCTGATTATGGATGAAAAAAAATATTGGTTTACTTTTTTTCCCGTAAGGCCACACACTCTCTGAAAGGGCCATATTTGGCTCGAGAGCCGCTTCCGAACAGAGGAAAATCAGCTGTCAATCAAAACGCACGCGACCCATAGCAACGCGTTATGGCAACGCCTCAACAGAAATTGTCCGACTTTTGAGCCGTTCGTTACTATTGTATACATTGTCATGTTATAATAATCACATTTATTTAGTTTTGTTGACCACGATATTATCATTGATATTTGTCTGAGAGGGGCACTTTTGATTCATTTTGAAAAAGGGCAGGGGCTCGAGCACCCAAAGCCCCCCCCTCTGCACGTGATGTTTTAGAGATCTTCACTGTTGAGTCCTTTTTTCTGCATCCTGGCTGATTTCTAGATTGTACGCACAAAAAAACTGTATTTTTGGCAATTTCCCATTCATTTCCTATGGGGGTCATTTTTGTCCTGAAGGTCCTGGGTGTGAATATTTTTTTTACGACCACTTAGACTTTTCAAATCCTGTCCCCAATTTTTTGGGTGTTCATATACCAAGTACCAATAAAGTCACCAAGTTTCGATGAAGCTACGATTTTTAACATTTAAAAAAATTCAGGTCAGAAATGACCGAAGAGCCCCAGAGGGTTAAAAACATCCAGTTATGCAGATTATTATATTAATATTATATATAGGGTATGATTTCACCCCAAAAATCAACATATTGACACTAAACCCTAACTGCAAGCCTGGAGTCCGGTTGTTAGGGTGAATTGTGGCGATCCATTTGCTTCTCCTTTCCGTAGCTTTCATCAGTCACACCTCAGATGTGGTCAGATGTCCTCGCTGCAGCTACAGTTTTCAATCAGAGAGTTATGACATAGTGGTGTCCACTGTACATGTGAATCTGACCTGAATCCGTCTCTTCCGCCCAGTCTGTCCAGTATGGCTCCTCTGCTGGCGTGCCGAGTTCTGCCCAGTCTGGAGGTCACCATGGGCTATGAGCGGGACGAGCCCAGCCGCTGGGGGCGCTGGCCCAACACCAGCATGGTGCAGGCGCTCAAGGGCATGGGCGCCCGCCACAACACCCGCGAACCCTACATATCCTTTCACTGAGACCAGCATTTCAAACTGCATTGTTTATGTGTGCCTTTAAAGGATTAGTTCACTTTTAAATACACTTTTGCTGATAGTTTCCTCACCTCCATGTCATCAAGATGTCCATGTCTTTCTTTCTGCAGTCGAAAAGAGATGAAGGTTTTGGATGAAAACAGTCCAGGATTGTTCTCCATATAATGGACTTCAATGGGCTCCAAACGGTTCAAGGTCCAAATGACAGTTTCAGTGCAGCTTTAAACGACACCAGATGATGAATAAGGGTCTTATCTAGCCAAACCATCAGCTTCTGAGAGAAACCCAGCAGTATTTATGCTATTATTTTACCTCTTATCAGACGAACGTGATCATCTCTGAGCTCCGCCATAACTTCCGGCAAGTAAGGTCAAATTAGATCGTGGTTATAGATATATCGATTGTAGATGGCTCATTCTACTGATCCGTGCAGGTGCTAATGAGGCATCTACGTATATATCTATGACCACGCTCGTATTTTGACCTCACCAAGCGGAAGTTATGGCTGAGCTCAGAGATGATCACGCTTGTCTGATAAGAGGTAAAATAATAGCATAAATACTGCTGGGTTTCTCTCAGAAACTGATGGTTTGTCTAGATCAGACCCTTATTCATCATCTGGCGTCGTTTGAAGCTGCACTGAAACTGAACCGTTTGGAGCCCATTGAAGTCCATTATATAGAGAACAATCCTGGAATGTTTTCATCAAAAACTTTCATTTCTTTTTTCGACTGCAGAATGGCGTAAATACTGACATGGGGTGAGTAAATTATCAGCAAAAGTTTATTAAAAGTGAACTAATCCTTCAAACTCGATTCCCCCTTAACTCCCCGTCTCACGAGGCTTATGTGGATGAGAAAAACAAGGTTGTCAGCACTCCGACCTTCATGTGGGAGACCGACTATCACTACCACTACATCTTCGACGGCATCGGGAACATGGTGAAGCACGTCATGCGTATGACGGCCAAGTGATTCTCATGGTACGAGACTCCAGAAGGCTTTCACACTTAACTTTGGGTTGACCTGAATCCGCTATTATGTGGACATACAGAGAGTAAACTAATAAAAGCGTGCAATGCAACTCCTGCGTTGGTTTATCCTTATGTAGCCCCGCCCCTTTTCAGCATGAACTTTAGTTATGACATGCAGTTCAAACGCTCATGATAACTTCATAAGAAAATCCATGAAATACTGGACATGAAGATGAAAAGATGTTTCAGTGGAACATTTTATTTTACAAATCATACAAAAATGAGTGTGCATGAAAAAAATGAAAAGCGCATTTAAAATAAATAACAAGCATGATTTCATTAAATTTTAATGTCTCTCTTAAATATCTTGGTGTGTTTTGCTCATAATTTAGACTTTTTAAATCTCATTTCAGTTTTTTATCTCATAATGAGGACTTTTAAAATCATATTTTCAACATTTTATCTCTTAATTAGGACTTAGCATGTCATATTTGTGACTATCTAATAATGAGGACTTAAAATCATATTTAACATTTGATCTTATAATTATGACTTTTAAAATCATATTTTTGACTATTTATCTAATAATGAGGACTTTTAAAATCATATTTTCCACATTTTATCTTATAATTATGAGGTAGCATGTCATATTTGTGACTTTATCTAATAATGAGGACTTTTAAAATCATATTTTTGACTTTATCTCATAATTAGGACTTTTAAAATCATATTTTCAAAATGTTATCTTATAATTATGACTCAGCATGTCATATTTGTGACTTTATCTAATAACTAGGACTTTTAAAATCATATTTGTGACTTTCTCATAATGAGGACTTTTAAAATCATATTTTCAACATTTTATCTTATAATTATGACTCAGAATGTCATATTTGTGACTTTATCTAATAACGAGGACTTTTAAAATCATATTTTCAACATTTCTCATGATAACTTCGTAAGTAAACCCATGAAATACTGGACATGAAGATGAAAAGATGTTTCAGTCGAACATTTTATTTTACAAATCATACAAAAATGAGTGACAACATTTATAAAAGACATAAGAACGGATATAAAACTTTTTTTTGTTGCAAAACTTCAAAATTATTCTCAAAAGAGTTAAAAAAAACATTTAAATGTATTACAAAAATGTACAGCAGCATCTTAAATATAAGATAGATCAAGTTTTCTCAAAACAGTCATGAACATTTGTACAAAAGCCCTTATTTACATCACTGAGCTCAGACTGAGAGGGATACAGGTCTTAGCTTCAGCCATTTTATACATCCATGAAAGTAAAACCCATATAGAAGTGAGCCGGCTGTAAGATCATTACAGTAATGAGGAGAGTTTGAGAGTTAAAGTGTCTCAATGAGGAATTTCAGCTTCAGATTATAATGACAATGACTGGTGCACAAATATACACATGGTCAACAAACACAGCAGCATTATATTCATAATGCAATGCACACTGAACAAAACTATAAACAACACTTTTGTTTTTGCCCCCATTGTTCATGAGCTGATGGCCTATTTCTCTCCAATATTGTTCACAGTCTAAATCTGTGTTAGTGAGCACTTCTCCTTTGCCGAGGTAATCATCCACAGGTGTGTCTTAAAGGAACACGACAACTTTTTGGGACTTTATCTTATTCCCCGTATCCCCCAGAGTTAGAGAAGTCCATACACACCATTCTCATCTCCGTGCCATAACTTTGACGCACACTCACCGCTAGCCTAGCTTAGCACAAAGACTGGAGGTAAATGGCTCCAGCTAGCCTAGCTTAGCACAAACACTGGATGTATATGGCTCCAGCTAGCCTAGCTTAGCACAAACACTGGATGTATATGGCTCCAGCTAGCCTAGCTTAGCACAAACACTGGATGTATATGGCTCCAGCTAGCCGACTGCTCAATAAGAGACAAAATAACGCCAACATTTTCTTATTTATATGTTGTGATGTGTATAGTTACAGCGCGTACAAATAACAAGGTTACATGAGACAGCCATCTTATAAACGTACACACACTAGGGACTATATTCTCAGGAGGCGCAGCACTGCTCTACTTCTGCGGAGGGCGGAGTGATTCCATCCCATCGATAGTACAGACGGGACAGCGGATCGCCGCATCAGACTTTCTATTTTTCCAAACCTTTCCCAGGCCTGCTCATGACCGTACGAACCCTGACTGTCCCTTCAGCAGGTCCAGGCACGTGAGCTAAAGAGCCGATCTCATTGGTCGGACAGTTTTTAACGCGGCGCGAGTTATGGGACGGAGATGAGAATGGTGTGTATGGACTTCTCTAACTCTGGGGGATACACTTAATAAGTCACAAAAAGTTGGCGTGTTCCTTTAAGGGCGTTTTCACACCTGAAAGTCTGCACGAGGTCCGAACCGAAGTTCATGTTTTTATACATTGGGTTAGTTTTGGTTTGGTTTCACATTGCAATTATGTGAGCGCACTAAAGAACTGAACATGACACACTTGCGTCCACTCGTCTTCATCTCTGTGGGCGGCATCTGGACACTGATTGGTTTGTAAACGGACGTGCGTCTGACATCAGCGTCTTTGACAAGAGTGAATGAACGGACGCATATCACCGCCACTATTGAACAGTCGCATTGCTGGACTATTTTCTTTTCGTTACGTTTAAAAGTGGACATTTCAAGCTTTATATTCACATATTTCTCATGTTTGTGAGGCAGTAGCTGCTGAGTTTGGGTTTATTTGAGACGCTCCAGTTCATGTGCAAAGCATGTGATCGCTCCCGCTATTATTGTCTGCTATAGACTATTTGCTTCTTATTTATTAAATCCAGTGGCAATTATCTGATTAAACGTTGATTAACATTAAGATACAATTTATACAAAACGAAATTCACATTAAAGAAATGCTTTCTAAGCAAAATCATACAAAATTTCTTTCAAAATCATTTCTGAGCTTCTGTCTTCTGACATATTGCGCATCTTTTCACTTTTCATAATTAATGTAGCCTAGATGAAGTTTAAAAGTAACATAATATTTCAACATAAACAGGATCTTCCTGTAAATGGTCTGAAAGTACGAACCGTACAGAAAATACTTTCACACTAGAAACGAACCGAACCTTTGTTGAGTTTGACGGCCTCTTTTCGTCTGACCTTATTTCGTCAGTTTGGTGCGGCCCGTGGTCAGAGAAGGTTTCACACCTGTAATTTTGATTCGGACCAAACTGAAAAGTCAGAAAATCCAGACCAAACAAGGTGTGTGTGAAAGCGCTCTAAGGCTTGTTCACACCGGGACGGTTCATTTATCGCCGACGTTTAACGCCTTGTGACTAAACAAAGGGCGCCACTGTGAGTGTGCAGGTGTGAAAGCGTAATAAAAAAATAAAAAAAACGCCTTGGGTTCGTGGCGCGTTCATAAATGTCCTACCAATGAGATCGGCACTTTTGTTCCTGTGCCTGGAGCTGCTGTCGGGGTTCGTACGGTCATGAAAAACCAGGAAAAGTCATTGAATTTTAAAGTAGCAATTTCCAGGCCAGGAAAAGTTTTGGAAAAATAAATAAACCAGAAAGTTGTGGAAAAGTCATGGAAATTTGTTTAAAGGTCCCATGGCATGGCATTTTTCTATTATTTTATAATGTATTCTGAGGTGTACTTATATTGTTAGTATGAGTTTTACATCATGAAATAATCTTGAAATAAAATAATCATAATTTAGAAATAAAAGGCATTTTTTCTATACTGATGTTTGCCCTGTGGCTGAATGCCCAGTTTCAAGAGGCGTGTCTGCTGTGAGACTTCAGTAAAAACGCCCACTGTTGTGATTGGCTGACATCTTTGCATTTGAAATGAGTGTTAGATATTGTAGCAGAGGGGGCGTGGTTTAACAAGGTCTACGAGTCTGAGTTCACTTCTCATCAGTTCTCTCAGCACGTCTCAGTGAACTGTAGAATATACTTCAGGTTATTAGTTTATTTCTAGTCTGAGAGGCTGTCACTCATGTCAGAAAGTTAGTAACTTTAGTAAATGATGGATCAGCGCTGACTCGAGACGCGAACCGTTTAGAACGATTCAGTCCGATTTGGTGAACTGGTTCGACCGGTTCACTAAAAAGAACCGGTTCAAAAGAACGATTCGTTCGCGAACCGGACATCAATGGACCAGAGACGGAGCGATTGCTGACTATAGTGATATTGTGCTGAGTTGTGAGAGCTGTGCTGTCAGCGCTGTGAGTTTATTGAGTTCTGAATAAAGTTCTGTGTGAACTTGAATAATTAGCTACACATCAGAAATCACTGATCACAGATCAGAAGGAACTGAGAAAAGACTTCTCTTTTCATTTGTACATCCAAACACTGAGAAACTGCCAGCGTTCACTTGTTCACAAGCCATGATCTCTCCAGGACAAACAAATATGGCGCTCGCATGGGCGTGGCAAATTCTCTGGGCGGAGGAAAGGGAGGTAACCGTTCCTGTTATGATGTCATAACAGGAAAATTCCAGATCAGCTCGTCTGAGCTCTCATTTTCTCAAAGACAGCCAGAACTCGGCTTACACCCATCAACATTTCTAGCCACTTGAGGACAATATTCAGGCGAGGGGAACTCATATTAAATGTTGAAAAAATTCATAAAATGACAATTTAATGCCATGGGACCTTTAAAAAAATGTATGTAATAGAATATATGTTTAAGTGATAATATTGCTTAAATAAACATACCTCATTCCTTCAATCCACCTGACTGCTGCACTCCATCAGCATTGAGCATTATGACCAATCACACGCGTTTCTGTCGAGCGTGATGGCCAATCAGAGGCGTTCAGATTAGTTTTGTTAAGTGTCCGCACTCTCTGACTGAAACTCGTGAATTCTCTGGTCATCATAAACAACAAACTGCAGATGTAAGAGATTTATTTCTCAGTGTCGTCAGAGAGTCTGAAGGGGAGTGTGCTAATCTTCTACAGGAGCTAAAACTGCATCATAGTCTCGCACGCAATTACGTTAGAAAAAAATCCACGAGTTTTAACTCAAAGATGATGTTATTGCTGTCTGTGGGCAAACACATCTGCATCTGTACAGCTGTAAACAACCACAGCTGTAATCTCATGAGGAACGCCTACAGAGAGTAAAGAATACAGAGTAAATAATAATAATGATATTATATGATATACATGATCACTGTATTGTAATCTACAACAAAATTACACTATAAATTCAGTCTTCGCACCGGTAATGATGTTATTGTGATGTAGTGGAGATTGTAATTACTATTATTGTTATTATAAAACTGTGATTTAACTAAATAATACGATGCGGGTATATTTTATATAGTATTACATGATTATTATAAATACCGGGATATATTTGTACATTTATGTTAATGAGGATTATTACATTGCATTATTGTGTTTATTGAGATGGTCATAATGTAATTGGGTATTTTGTATATAAAATATTATAATATCACATTAATGATTAGTAATTTAACAGACAATGACAGCAGCTATATGGTGTAATATAAATGAATTTGGGGTGGAAGTAAATAAGTTCTACTTCTTTCCACTCCCTTTCGAGCATGTATATGTGTGTATATGGGATATAAGACATTATATTTTTCTCTTTATATTATATATATATATACTGTATTTAATTATATATTTTTATTTTATTTTTTGTTGCTTGAAATAAACTTCAATCAAATCAAATCAAAAGGAATGCCATACCTGGCCGAGGTTAATGTTGCTAGTGACATCAACTGGACATTTCGTCACCTTTGTTTCCTTTTGTGTGATTGGTTTAAGCCTTTTCTGTCGCTGCGAGAGTTAAAAAAAAAACGACATCGAAACGGAAAAAAAATAAACATTGTTTTTTCGCCGCAGCACATTCGTGTTCGGTGTGGAAGCACTCGTTACACAAACAGCCGATCGAAAAATAAAACCATTGCGGGAATTATTCGCGCGTCAAAATCGCGTCCAGTGTGAAAGGACATTAAAATGTGCAGTTTTACTGTATTGGGGGGGGGGGGGTGATCAGGGTGTTGATTGTGGGACATTTTATTTATTATTGAATTTGATTATTGATTGATTGTGAGTCCAGCCTTTAAGGCACAGCTGTGGATGGATTACCTCGGCAAAGGAGAAGTGCTCACTAACACAGATTTAGACATTATTGTGAACAATATTGGAGAGAAATAGGCCATCAGCTCATGAACACTGGGGGCAAAAACCAAAGTGTTGTTTATAGTTTAGTTCAGTGTAAAATATAACAACATTATACATTTCAGTTGCTTGAAATATAAGTTTCCTTGACTGCAGAGTTTCTGATTGTCAAAGCAGACTTCATGCTAAACTGTTGTTTTGGTTCGGCTGAATAGAGAATAACAAAACCCTTTGAAACTAGACTTATATTTCCAGATCTATTTCACAGACAGAAGTGCAATCTGGGATTGATGAAAAGTGAACGAAAAACAGCGATGCAAAAACGACAATCCCATATAGTGTACATATTTCAAGTTTGTAAACCCAGTAGGAACTGAACGCACCTTTAGAGCATCACCACAACACACACACACACATCACAGCGGCTCAGGGATATTCAGGTCTGGAGCCTTCGCTTTGCTACTCAAAACCATTCTGTCTTCTTCCTTGGGATGCTCTGGGAAATAGAAATACAGGGATTAGAGTTAGTCGGACCAAATCAAACTTTGGGTTTAATAAGGCATTTGATTAAATGTGGCTGGCATAATCCTGTTCATGAGGCCAAATGTTAATATAACACTGAATGTTGTACTGTCGACCAGAGGCAAACATCAGAGCTGAGGACATTTGTCCCTACAAAGGGAAATATTTAACCCTTAATCACCCCTGGGGGTCCAGCTTACCCCACTGGACTTTCCCTTCATTTTTAAAAAGTGTTCCCTTCATCTCAGGGCCATGAGACTCTGTGACTGTTCCTAAATAATCCAACTAAACATGCACAACAAATCTGGGCTTGATTTGGTTGTTCTAAAGGCGTGTCAAAAAAAACAAAACCATTTAAGGTCCTCGTCCACATTGAAAATGAATGGAATTTTTTTTTTTCACTTTGTTTGTCACAAAAATAAAACAAAATCCAATATAAATCTGAAAATGTCTACATTTAAATCAAGGTCTGGTCCTAGAGCATAAACACAAAGTGGAACGAACTTTCTATCTCACACACACACACACACACACACACACACACACACACACACACACACACACACACACACACACACACACACACACACACACACACACACACACACACACACACACACACACACACACACACACACACACACACACACACACACACACACACACACACACACACACACACACACACACACACACGTGACTGCAACAGAGCGCATTTGTATAGAAATTGGCAAATAAAATCAACAAAACTGGCATAAATCTGAGAAATTGCCATACATAAATGAAGGACTAATAATAGAGCACAAATGCAACACACACACACACACAGGTGACTGGGGCATTTTTTAGATTTTGGTAATGAATGGAAAAATTGTCACTTTTTTTTTAAAATCCAGTATATATCTGAAAATGTCTACATTTAAATCAAGGTCTGGTCCTAGAGCATAAACACAAAGTGGAACGAACTTTCTATCTCTCTCTCTCTCTCTCTCTCTCTCTCTCTCTCTCTCTCTCTCACACACACACAGGCACGTGCACAGGTAGGGCTCAACCTGTGCAGTGCACATGCCCTTTTTTGTGCCCACGCCGAAGTGCCCTTTTTTTTTGGTGGCGTTTTTTTATTTTTTTTATTTTTTATAAATCAATGCTATTGGTCACCCTTCACGTCTGTCTGTTTTACAAATATTTAGCCAATGAAAGTTCTTAAAAAGAGCTTGAGTAAATATTATTCGACGATCCTCAAACTGTCAGTTAACCATAACTCCGCCCCCTCTATCATTCTCGACTGAACGAACTGACGTTCCGCAGCAGCCGCACAGCAGACCGCAGCTGGACGAAGTTTTGCAAGGGTAAATAAAGATCTTGTTGTTTGAATAAGTATTAAACAAACACTATGTCTATAGGCTCATATTTTATTTATTTGAATTTGAGTCTGACTAAGACGTGGTGGGACCACCACTACCGCCTACCACCTGAGACTGAAAAGTAGAGACTAGCTAGTCAATACATATGTAGACTTGCCTACACTTAAATAGCCTGTGCATACATAGTAGCATTTCATCTTTTATACAATTAGATTTTGGCCAAATGTATTTTATTTTACGGAAAGACAGAGTGCCCAACTGCCCATTATAGCTACAACAAACTAGTTTGAAACCTGCTGATAAAAATGTAACGTTACGCCGGCGCCGTTTTAATGACGGACAAATTGCACATTAGCACACATTCGTTGGTCATAACCCCCTTAACTGCATAGCATTTGAGTTTGACTTTCGTAAAATGTTAACAATATATTGATAAGTAATTCAACATCTGAACAACATATAATTTGTTTTTTGTTCGCCCCGCACTGTTTCATACTGGAACTTACAGAAAGTGACTAGTGATCCTCGTCGTCACCTAGGTAACATATCTTTGATTCATGATTGCTGATGATACACTTGATTTATTAACATTTAATCGTGTTAAGGTAATAATATAAAATGATGGTTATTATTCAAGGCTGTTAATATGCACACATTATTCGTTATCTAGCTATTTTTTTTATCCACAGTGTTCTATACTCTCTCTGCTTGTTTTGTATAAATGTAGTAAAACATGGTTTGTTGTAGTAGTAACAAAAAAAAAATTACAGAATCAGATCAATGTGAAATATTTATATTTTATCATGTAGAATGCAATATATATATTTGGACGGTAAGATTTTTAAATGTTTTTAAAAGAGTCTCTTCTGCTCTCCAAAGGCTTCATTTATTTGATCCAAAATACAGCAAAAACAGTAATATTTTGAAATATTTGTACAATTTAAAATAACTGTTTTCTATTTGAGTATATTTTAAAATGTCTTTTTTTTTCTGTGACCAAAGCTACTCTTCAGTGTCACGTGGTCCTTCAGAAATCTTTTTTAATTTGCTTTTCACGGCAACTGTACTTTTCACTCTATTTTTTTTTTTTCAGTGCTGGGTTATTTTAGGGAAAGTGTAGTGAATAAGAGACATAATATTTATGTTATTATGGTTGTTATTAATAGTGAATAAATCTAAAGCTTTTGAGACTATTATTTTGCATTATTGATTTTGTCATGAAGATATGACCATTTCTTCCATTTATGTAGGCTTAATAAATAATCTTATATATATATATATATATAATAAAAAGGGGTGCCCTTTTTCAGTTTCAACACATGCCCCTCAAAAGGTCTGTGCACGGCCCTGCACACACACACACACACGTGTGACTGCAACAGAGAGCCTTTTTATAGAAATTGGCAAATACAATCAACAATTCAACTACAATCAACTCATACTAGAGCACAAATGCAACATGCATATTCACACACACACACACACACACACACACACACACACACACACACACACACACACACACACACACACACACACACACACACACACACACACACACACACACACACACACACACACACACACACACACACACACACACACACACACACACACACACACACACATATATTCACAAAATATATATCAAAGTTATGAGGAGAAGTTGGAGCATCAAGTCCCTATGGCCCTCTGCTGGATATATGTGGTCATTGCACTTTCTTTCTTTATCTATAATTCCTAAGGTTTTTACACAAACCTGCAGATGGCGGTATTCTATCCCTAACACACAGAGCAATGTCTAAAAAAAAAACAATTTAGATTTAATTAAGATCATCATTTAAGTGATTTTGTCATAAAAAAATTAATTTTGAATGAGACAATTTATGGCCTAGTCAAGTAATTGTGCAGTAAATAGGTAAAAAAAAATACCAAATATCCACAAAAACACAGCATAAATGTAAAGTTGAGAAGTAAATAGAAAAGATTATATGTAGTTTCCATGTAAAAAAAAATGTATATTTCCTTATGCAATCGCTCTGTAAATGTCTGACCCCAAGAATAAAAAACGTAAACCCTACTCGAGGCGTGATTAAGGGTTAAAGTTAAAAACTTAAAGGGTTAGTTCACCCAAAAATGTAAATTCTGTCATTAATGACTGACCCTCATGTGGTTGGACACCCGTCAGACCTCCGTTCATCTTCAGACACAAATGAAGATATTTTAGTGTAAATCTGATGCTCTGAAAGGCCTCCATTGGCTCAACTTTACACTCTCAAGACCCTTAAAAGACACTAAAGACGTCGTTACAAAGTCCATCTCACTACAGCGGCTCTACAATAACTTTATGAATCGGCGAGAATAGTTTTTGTGCGCAAAAAACCCTAAATAACGACTTATATAGTGATGACGATTTCAAAACACGGCATCATGAAGCTTCAGAGCGTTATGAATCAGTGAGTCGATTCAGCAGTTTGAATCGCCAAATTTCAGCAGTTTGACACACGATCCGAATCATGAATCGACTCACTGATTCATAACACTCTGAAGCTTCATGAGGCCGTGTTTTGAAATCGTCATCACTCTATAAGTCGTTATTTAGGGTTTTTTTGCGCACAAAAACTATTCTCGCCGATTCATAAAGTTATTGTAGAGCCGCTGTAGTGAGATGGACTTTGTAACGACGTCTTTAGTGTCTTTTAAGGGTCTTGAGAGTGTAAAGTTGAGCCAATGGAGGCCTTTCAGAGCATCAGATTTACACTAAAATATCTTCATTTGTGTCTGACGGGTGTCCAACCACATGAGGGTCAGTCATTAATGACAGAATTTTCATTTTTGGGTGAACTAACCCTTTAAGACAGGGATTAAAAGGAGGGAACGGACCAGGGTAAGGTTCTCAGAGCAGAGCGGAGCTGGAGTCAGAGTCTGGATCAGGAGGGGCGGAGGGGTGGATGGAGGAGGATCCCTGGGCTCTTCGGTACTCCTGGAACTCCTGTCTCAGGGCATTGAAGCGCGCCTCACTGAGGGAACGCCCATACCGCTGAGGATTCTGGGAAACTAAAGGAGGGCTGGTGGAGTACAGGCCTGAGAGGAGGAGTGGAGGACGGGTAAAGCTCATGGGAAACTTCATATGGCATTATATTTGGTGTGGGGAACAAACAGACAAGCTCAAGTGTTCTTACGTTTACTCTGGAAGTCCTGGAGGCCTGCGGTGGAGCGGGGCCTTTCCCTGCCTCGCCCGGAGCCAGCCTGGGGCCGCTCCATCTTCATGGCCTCCAGGGTGTCAGGATCCATACAGTATTCCACAGCATCCCATTCATAACTCTCATCTACTGAGGTATTTCTTCTACACACACATGCAACAATACACAGTGAGATGTGTAGAAAAGGACAATCATACAACTCAGGGCTCGACATTAACGATTTTTTGAAGGGGCAAGTGAAAGAGAATTTTACAAGAGCCTGATAAAACGTCATTAACAAAAAAAAACTAGGGAATCATCAAAATGCAAGAATGATTCTGCAGTCATTAGTGTAAGTGGCGATCGATAGTGGATAATAATGTATAATGAACTGACGGTAACTATAACTCTCGCGCAGAGAAGCTCAGCTAACACACTGCAGTAAACATGTAGAAATGTGCAGTTTATTTATATTTATAACATATGATACAGTTGCAACATCACATTACCAAGAGTGCTGTTTTCCTGAACACCATCACGACTGATTTCATATGACAGTTCCATAAACAATTATTAACATCAAGTCACTTACATTGTAGATGCAATATTGAGTGTTTTTGTCCGATTTCAGCAGCGAAAATAGATCCAAACAAAGATCACAGCAGAACCATAACACACCTCACAGCAACAGTGTGTGTTACTGAGTGATTCAGTGTTTGAACGAATCGGTTGAATCAAAGATTCACTGACCTATTCATAAACGACTGCTTCATTCCTGAACGAATCAGCCGTTTGAATGAATCAGTTGAATTAATCGTTTGAATGAATCAGTTGAATAAAAGATTCAATGAACTATTCGTAAACGACTGCCTCATTCCTGAACGAATCAGCCGTTTGAATGAATCGGTTGAATTAATCGTTTGAATGAATCAGTTGAATAAAAGATTCAATGAACTATTCGTAAACGACTGCCTCATTCCTGAACGAATCAGCCGTTTGAATCGGTTGAATTAATCGTTTGAATTAATCAGTTGAATAAAAGATTCAATTAACTATTCGTAAACGACTGCCTCATTCCTGAACGAATCAGCCGTTTGAATGAATCGTTTGAATGAATCAGTTGAATCAAAGATTCAATCAACTATTCGTAAACGACTGCCTAATTCCTGAACGAATCAGCCGTTTGAACGAATCGACTCAGACTCACTCATTCAGACGGTCACCTGCCGCCATCTACTGGCGTTTTAGTTTCACGTTTAAACATTCTTTCCAACTTTTCTTATTTGTATATTCAAAAAATATTTAAAACAATCTCATAACATTATTTAATGCAGTTGTAATTTTTCATTGTAAATTATTTAATTTGATTGGCAACAGCCCTATAGTGTCGTCTTCTAATTAAATTTATAGATCAAATTTAAGAATATAAAAGGAAAGCTGAAGCATAGCCTATATTTAATAAGGGGGGGAAATGCCCTTTTTGCACAAATATGCAGATTTAAATACGTCAAAGCTGATTGAACACTGGTGAGAATATTGCTTCAGAATAAATTATATTTACAACACACAAAAAAACCCCGAATTTTTTCCGGACAAGTGAATGACAGAAGCTCGTGAACAGTCTTAATGTCGAGCCCTGCAACTATTGGGAACTACTCTAGTTTGCGGAGGCTTTGCCTCATGTATATGTGCATCAGCTTCACCTTTTGGACCTGCGACGTTCTCTCAGGTCTTTATCTGCCCTGTTGCTCTCTTCAGTGGTCTCTGGCGAGCTGAGTAAGGTTGGGGTTATAGAGAGAGACTGGCGCAGGTGTCCATACGGTCCCACACTACCCCTTCCACTGCTCTGGCTGGCGTAACTCGCTCTGCCCCCATCACCTCTTAAATCCCGGCCTTCTGGCTCCGTACTGCCCCTAACTGCCCCCATCCCTTTGTCCACCTCTCTGGGAAAGTCTTGCTCTCGTAGGGGGAAGGACTTATGATAGGGTGAGGGCCAGCTGTAACCTCTGGGCAGGAAAGGCCTTGGTGGACACCTCCGGAGTTCTGCAGGATGGAGGTACTCCACCCTGGCCACTGATCTGGCTGGAGCAAAGGGTCGAGGAGGTTCTTGTGGGATGTACTTATGCTGAACTGACCTGAGTGTTTCCTGATAAGACAGAGGCCACCTAGAGGTATCCGGGAAGACTGCTGCCTGTCGACGGGGATCTGACTCCCGCCGGGAAGGATCTGGGACCGAGGGAACCGGTGTGTGGTAGGGAGGCGTCATGTCAGATCTCTCAAGTCTATAGTTGGTCGGAGGTTGAAAGGGCACTGACCCTCGCCATGATGGGCCAGACATGGGATAGTATCGGGCAGGGGTACGGCCAAGACTGTATGATTTGAGCCTTACTTCTGGGTTGGGAAATTTATCTCTGTAACAACTCTCAGGGATATAAGTTCTTGGGTTTTCAAAATGTTCCCATCTAGAACCTAAACTAACGGACTTCTTCAGGAATGGACGCGGTTGCCCGACTCCAGCGAGGGTCCTACAGGGACCAATGCTGACTGATTTCTTCATGAAAGGACCTGGATAGATCCGTGAGGGCATGTTTGTCCGGTCACCCTGAGATCTTTGATATTGCTCGGATAAAGAGTCAGGACATTTGGGAACAATTGCTGCCATGCTTTTAGCCGTGTTAATTAACGTCTGTGCTGGACCATGCTGTGTAAATTCTTGTTTTTGATGCCCGGACGGCTCAGAAATCTTTTCCTTTTCTTTAGATGTTGAGAAACCGGATTTAACACATGGATCTTGTGCCTCTAATTGTGAACAAGATACAATACTTCCAGGTTTATGGGGTCCCACTGGTGCGTTCAAGTTGCTGTGGTCATGAACAGCCCCATCGTGATGCCTGATATTTGTCCCAGAGTGCTGTTTTTCCCAAATTTTAGGTACAACGTCAGGCTCCGCTCTTAACAATGTCCTAGTTTCTGGCTCGACAATGGATTCAGCAGATTCCGAAGGCTCAGTCTCTTCTACAGGATCATCTACACTCATTTCAATGAAACCCGGAAGACTAAGGTATTCCAGGATAGTGCTGGTCTGCAGTGGGGACATTCGGGCTGGTTGGGGAGCAAGCTTAGCTTTCATTGATTCTGACATTCTCGATAAATTTGACTGATCACTTTCGGCCTCGTTTTCCAACAGGGTCAGGGGTGATATTCGACTAGGGCTTTCACTGAAGGCACATTTGTCACTCTTTCGGGATCGAGTCCTGGTACCCTCTTTCTCTTGCTCACTGTAAGGCCATATGGAGCTGGAATCGCCTAGCACTTTCCCCTTCGCTCCTGCTTTCTGATGGTCATAGGGCAATGTAGAGCAAGCTGACGGATTACGACTCAGTTTGTCTTTTTGAACAGACCTTACTTCCTCCGTGTCTGTGACACTTTGAGTCTTGGGATCAAGGAAATGTGGGTTTGCTACCACTTGGTGCAGCTCAGATGGTTGAGGACTCGAGCGAGCAGGGGATGTTGATCTAAATGCCTCCATTTTTCTTTCTTGCAACCAACTTTCCCGAACTAAAGTCCTGTTGGGTAGCACCTCTTCCAAGTGACTTTCCGGGTGTACCCCACTCAGGTTGGTTTTACTGGGAGCTCGTGCCCCACTCAGGTTGGTTTTACTGGGAGAGGGTATGCCCCTGGTAGGAGAGAAAAGTGAGAGAGAGGTATATTGTGTAGCTGGGGAACGAGAGACGTCTGTTGCCAATGAATCTTCTAGTGTGTGAGGGTAGAGGGAATGAGGCGTGTTCCCTTCAGAAAGGCTCTGCACTGGCACCAGGCTGGTGGGAGATGTCACAGGGCTTATGTCCCACTGGATGTATGAGGAAGATGAAGAGGGAAGTCTTTCCATGGGACTGCTGGTGTTGCCGAAATAACAGCCCCTCCTATATTCCGATACACGCTGGGCCAGACTCCTGGGTCTGTTTTTTTGTCGTAAATGGATGTCTTGGGGCTTCCAAATGGGGTCTTCAGACTCAACACCTGTCCATTTCCTTAAGGGACTTGCAGACTTGGCCCGTCTCTGATCTCGCTCTTGTGCCTGTACCCTTCGGCTGGCCGTATAGTGTTCTAGCTCCCTCTCCATTTTCTCGCGTTCCTTCACCAGTGTCAAACATTTGTCTAAGTTGTCCCTCTCTCCTTCACCGTCCAGTTGAGTTACCATAGTGCTTTCCTTGGTCAGCTGGCTGTCTCCATTAATGGGCTGGTAATGTCTCTCCAAAGCTCGGGCTCTCCTGCTTAAGCTGGGGAATATGTCCTCCCTATGACTGGCACTTCGCCATTTTTTTAGCGAGTCACTCGCCCTCTTTTCGCTGCAGTCTGAATAAAAGCTGGCCTTCTCCAACAAGGCCTCAGAGCAGCCCTGCTCATCATCAGAGTAGAAACATCCATGACGTGAAAAGTTCCTGGCCATTGCCTTCACCCTGCCAGGGGAGTGATGGGGTCTCTCTGGGTCTGGAGGGTCAACCGTCAATTCTGACGGCATCTCTCCCTGTCCATCCCTCTCTGAACTTGCAGGATTTGATTTGTTAGACTCCTTAAAAGATCCAGTGTTACTCACTCTACCAGGCGACTCTTTTTTGAGGTTCTTTTTGATATGGGTTGGTATGGAGTTTTCCAGGTCAGGTTGGATAACGAATCGGCCATCTGGACTTCTGGATATGGACTCAATAGCAGATGTGGGTGAGGGAGATCCACCAAAGTGGCTCTCACACAGGGTGTAGCGTGGAGGTGGAGAAGACGAGGACAGGAGCTGCTTTCTCTGATCCTGGTACTCACTGCGGCTGCCTTTATCAAAGGAGGAACGGTCGGAGCGATCAGAGGAGGATGAGTTGGGGAAGAAGTTTAAAGGAGGGCACAGTTTTAACTTCAGCACACTGTCGGGACTGCCAGAAGGCGAGTGAGCTCTGAGGAGAAAGACGACAAGTGAACATTTACGGCAGGAAATACTAGAGAGAGATCACATCTTCAAATTGTCAAACCCATTGTAGTACGGTGACAAAGATGGAGAAGCATAGGAATGATACATGCATAGCAAGGAAGGACACTTACTGTGGAGACGAACTCTTCTGGAAGGCAGAGGGTATATCTGAAATGGTGGGGAGGGTGCAAAGTTCATATCATGCCACAGATAATGAGCCACATAAGATGAGAGACAAAAACAAAAGCAATCTCAACGGAAACAGATATGCCATGCATGACAACACCACTGATGGCTGAGAACAAATACAATTCAAGTGTGTCATGTTTCAGTCTTTAAGGCATTAGATGTCTATATGGTCATAGCGATTGATAATGCATCAAAGGCCTTAAGGAAGGACAACTCCGGTGAAAAATGAACCTAGGGGTAATTAACACATGGTTACCGAGTAGATCGTTCTCTGGGATGCGTTTTCATGAAAATCAAATGTAAAGAGTTTTATCTCTAAAAACAGATTAGCTTATAACGCTAGTATATGGGGCATATAATAAGTAAAATTAAATCGCTAGTTAATAACACTAACAAGACTCAAAATAGCCTCACACTAACACGGGAGCATAATGAGGGTCCCTACATGCAAACCGAAGCATTGAGAACTTTGTAAGTGTACAAACAGTTTAATGAGAAGATACTTTATAAAGACAGAACATTACGCGTATACAGACAGCAGCCATCTTGGAAAACAGTCTCGACAAGTCGAGCCACGAACGCTGTGCTAAGTGATGAACTGTGACTTGGAATCAAATATGGTCCGTTGTTTTCGGAAGAAAGCACTGAACGCAACAGGGAAAATAAATACATAAAAATATTTTTTTTAAAAACTGAACGCAACAGATCTAGTGCTTCCAAAGGACACACACTAAAGAGATGGCAGATTATTCAACCGTGGCTCGACACGTCGAAACTGTTTTCCAAGATGGCTCCTGTCTGTATCCGCGTAATGTTCTGTCTTTATAAAGTATCTTCTTATTAAACTGTTTGTACACTTACAAAGTTCTCAACGCTTCGGTTTGCATGTAGGGACCCTCATTATGCTACCGTGTTAGTGTGAGGCTATTTTGAGCCTTGTTAGTGGTGTTAACTAGCGATTTAATTTGACTTATTCTATGCCCCATATACTAGCGTTATAAGCTAATCTGTTTTTAGAGATAAAACTCTTTACATTCGATTTTCATGAAAACGATCTACTCGGTGACCATGTGTTAATTTACCCCTAGGTTCATTTTTCACCGGAGTTGTCCTTTAACATTTGTTTATCTAAGACTTAGGGCCCTATCTTGCACCCAGCGCAATTGACTTTGTACACCGTCGCATGTGTCATTCCTATTTTGCACCCGCGCAAAGCGCGCTTTTCCCTCCACAGAAGCACGTCGCTAAACTAGTGAATGAACTTGCGCTCCCTGGGCGGTTCAGCGCAAAAAAGGAGGCGTGTTCCGGCAAACAATCCCTGGTGCTATTTTGCTGTTCCATTAAACAATTGCGCCACTGACCAGAAAAAACCTAGTCTAAAGTCAGTGGCGCGTTGCGCGTTGTTCATTATGCTATTTTAAGGGCGCATGCTTGTATAGCGTGCACAACGCGCATACACTTTGCTCATGTAATCTACACAGATGCAACAGTTATTTTTGCAAATCATAAATTGTTACACTAAAAAATATTAACACATGAGATGACGGAAATCATTGTGGTGTGCCACGAAGATGTGAAAAAATAGGCATAAATCTAGCTTACAAATGATTCAGGCTAATTGTAGTCTAATAATTAAGGAGACCTGTTTGCCCAATAGTGGCAACTTCTGGCAAGACATATATGTATATAAGGACATCTAACAAATTGGTTTGTCCGTCAAGAACCAGGAAAAAAAATGGGTGAGGGTGGACGCAGCGATGTCCTCTGCTGGCGTCAGGTCCTGAGTAGAGGCAGATCCACCTCCCGTTACACGGCGTGCCCGATTGATGCTGGCAAGCTTGGACTTTCCCCGTCTTCTGATGTCATTGTAGCGCTTGCGGCACTGGTGCGACTTCCTGGGGATGCCAGCTGATGAAACAATTGTGGCTATTTCCTCCCACGCCTGTTTAACCGACGCTATTTTGGGTGGGTTTCTCCCATCCCCATACAACACAACTTCTCTGTCTTTCACTGCTCTTACAAGCATATCAGTCTCCTCGGCTGTGAACCGCTCCTGGCGTGCGCCTGGTAAATACGCCATAATAATAGCAATCCATAATGGAACTTGCGCACCTGCTTTTAAAGGGAATGTTGGATGACGCTCTGATTGGTTTATTCACGTTACGCCCAAACCACACCTATGAATAATGAAGCTACTTCAGACCAACCCATTTTAGATTTGCGCCGGGCGCAAGAGCCATTTATCCCGCCGGGAAAATAGCAACAGCGCCGAGACCCGCCCACAAAGTTACTTGCGCTTCGCGCTTTGACACTTGCGTTTCAGATCGTTAAAATAGGGCCCTTAGTGTGCGTTCACGCTTGTCATGTGTGGTTGGATTAAAGCGCCCCCTGGTGCGATTGCTGGGTTAGTGCGGTTGATCTGAACACATGTGAACATCCCAACCCTGGAGCCCAAACAAGCGGAGCGAGACGATAAAGAGACGGGTCTCAGTCCGCTTCCACACCAACTCTGGTGCGGTTCGACTGATATATGAACGCAACACGGACCAAAGACATGTGAACGAATCAAAAACAGGACGTGATGTCACAAGATGCGACGCTACAAGTCAGCTGATCTGACGACGCGGAGGGATCGGTGTATCCACAATGAGTAGAGGGCAAACGTGGAGCAGCGAGGAGGTGAAGAGCCTCATCAATATATGCAGATCTGCGTTTCTGCACACCGGAGGAAATCCTGCTGCTGTTCTGAATGTGTTGAGCATTTGATGAGCTCTTCATGAGTTCTCAGCTGGTAAAGATAAAACCATATGTGCACGCATGAAATGATGGCGTTTAATCAGCACAGCATTGTTTTGAATGTTCGGTAAGCAGCTCCGTCGCGAAATATACGCCATAAAAGCCGACCAATCAGGTTGTGAGCGTATCCCTACGCCTTTGGTTTGGTAACTTTAGGTTCGCTGTTAAAAATGCCAGTGTGAACGCTAAGCGGACCCGGACTATATGATTTGTTTTTTGGTCCGGACCAAATTAACCGAACTACAAGTGTGAACGCACCCTAAAGCACACAACACATGTATCTGAATGTTGCAGCCCCAAATGACTTCAAGGCATGCAAAACGATTTCAAATGTTTTCATAGTGGTGTACTTCGCTCAACAAAAATGTCTTAAACCGTAACAATGACTCCATCTTTACCATCTCTCTTTTTCCTTCGCCGTTGTCCCCTTCTATTGTTCATAACACAGGCTGTCACCAGAGAAAGGATGATGGCCACAAACAGGAAACACACCCCGCCAATCACACCAGCCAGCAGGGGCTCAGGAACAAAGGCCAGGAGACTGGGTGCAGCCGGATACATCTCCATACCTTAAGGACACACATTACATGTTACCTTCTAATAATATAATAAATCAATAATAACCAATGTGTAGCATCACCTGGATGATGCGACGGCAGACATATTGCGCCAGAACGCCCACCCCACACACCAGCTGATTGGTGGAGAGGAGGCCATGATGGAGAGGGGCCAATGGGCACATTTGGCCAGGATGCCGGGGTTACACCCCTACTCTTTATCGAAGGACATCCTGGGATTTTTAACCCCTAGGAGTCTGAGCTGTTTTGGGGCCCTTTAGAAGTTTTGACATGCTCTGACATTTGTGTTTTTTTCAGTTGCTTAAACACACATTAATGGCAAAAGTGTAATTACACTGTATTCAGCACAAACTGGGCTACCATAATATGTGAGCAACATGTATGTACATGCTTGTATTTTTGAGAGAAAAAGGTTGATGCATGATTTTTGAAAAAAACAAAAAAAAAAAATTAAAAATTAAGGCCTCAAAATACACAATAGATATGTGTCCACAAGACTTTTGACTAATGGGTATATTTGCCTAGAGTTTTTGCTTTAAACTGATGTGAGAATCGTTGAGCCTACTCATTTACATAAAACAATACACCGATTTATACAAAGCCAGTATGCGAGGAGGCGTGATATCTAATAAATAATGATGAGAATACACGAGAGACAAAAGAACATAATAGCCCGCATAATGAGCTGCATCATGAACAAGTTTAATTCTGGTGTGTGACTGAGAGCAGCAGGACAAAGGACATAATATTGTACTTATCTACATCTTGATTTTAAGAATATTTAAATATTTAGACTAGAAACAAGACAAAAATTACTAAGAGCATTTTTTGTAAATTTTTTGTACTATGTTTTGTTTTTGAAAGTAGTCTCATGCAAAAGAAAATTAATAATAAATTATTAAAATTAAGAGACAATTTATACAAAACGAAATTCACTTTAAAGAAAGCAATTCACTTTCTACATATTTAAACGGTCTTTGTGCGTTTAATATTCACAGATGCTAACAGAATAAAGCCTACCTTACAATCAGCCCTTGCTTTAAGAAATGATCAGCTTTTCATGAGGAGAATTACAGCTCAATGTGTCTCAAAACGATGTAGCTGAAGTAGGCTAGAGCACTACTTGATGCGTTTATTTGAGTTGATGTGGGCGTCGACTCTGGATCGTCAGTATTTGAATCTCAATAGAGCGCTCGATCCGTGGGCGTGGCCACATTAGCGGATAATGAAGTGGCTCGCAAAAGACTGACATCTATCACCTTTCAAACAGATTACATAAACACAGCATATTTGTTTTGATTTGGTTTACATTATTTAAAATCTGACATTTCAGCGTTTCTTTAGACATATGTCTCATGTTTGTGAGACAAGTATTCACTAAGCTAGAGGTCATTTTCTGAAGACTATCTGAATGAACGTCTTTGAGAGAGGCTGCAGATCGCACATGTTTGTTTTCTTTATTTTGCAAAAAGCACAACAATTTAGTTTTTACTGTGACTGTACACAAAAATAGAAACTTAACAGATTATAATGATGTATAACACTTGCCTGAATGATAAAAAAGGCTCAACCCTGCTTAGCTTAGCTTGGGTTACAGGGTCATATGGCTGCTGGCAACAATGCCTCAAACATTCAAAAAGCCCGATTTTAGGTCAAAATATAGATTTGTGGTTTAGCCTCACCTTCAGTAGAGATGGCAACCGAGTCACTGGGCACACTGACCAGTCGGCCTCTACGAGACAGAAGACGCAGCTCATAGCTGGAGTCCTGTGGACATAAATAAAGACTGACATTGAATAGGGACATTCAACACAAAGCTGCTATTTTAACAATATTTCACACGTTTTACCTTAACAAGTCCCTGTACTATCAACTCGGTCATGTTGACACCAATCTCTCTGTCTATAGTGACCCACTCCCCCTTTCCCCGCTTCGCTTGAAGTACAAAGGAAGTTAACGGTGGAGACTCTTCTAGAGGTGGCATCCATTGCAGCAAAACCCCCAGTGACGTCCGATTGGCTGAAAGCAAGGTCGGAGGAGGCAACACTGCGGTGGTGGTTACCATAGTGGGAGCTTCTGTTGGAGGTGCTGCAATGAAAAAAACGATTTAGCTTAGCATGCTACATCCAGGGTTTGAAATTAACACCCGCCAAATGAGGGGGAAAATCCACTGTGGAGGGGAACGCTTATCAACACACCAATTTGACAGGTTACGATTCATAAATTATGTTCTATCACTTTGCATGGTTTCGCTATTAGAGCCCTTTCCCTAAAAGGAGCCTCAAACATTGACAAAATAACCCATAAAGACATTCAAACACATTGTTTTCTATAACCGTACACACATCGGTGGCGCCCGACTACAAGTACAGCTGTTCAAAATCATAATTACTTAGTAGCAAAATTGGCTGGTGAGTGAATCCCAGCAGGCACACGACGTCATAAGACGTTGATATTTGGTTGCGACGTCAAAACGTCTAATGCCAACGTTAACTTAACTGACGTCAGCTGACATTGATATTTAGTTGTTTTTAGGTTGTTTTGTAAAGTAACCAAAATCCAACGTTGAGCCAACGTCTCAAGCCAACGTCGTAATGACGTCAGATACTGACATTTAGTCGTGAGGTGTAGTGACCAAAACCCAACGTCTCCTTAACGTCATAATGGGAACGTCCACACAACGTCAGATTATAACATCATTAGACGTTGATCTTTTGTTGGTTTTAGGTTGTGTTGTAAACTAACCAAAATACAACGTCTCAAGCCAACGTCATATTGACGTCAATCTCCAACGTTGGACAGACATTGCATTGTGGTTGAAAATGAAAAACGTTGGAGGTTGACGTCAACCCGATTTTCATTTACAACCACAATGCTACGTCTATACGACGTTGGGGACCAATGTCAATCTGACGTCATCTTGATGTCCAGTGCCTGCTGGGAGGTTGAAGTACGGGGTCACGGACGTTGAGAGTTTAAAGGTCAAGATGTGCAGATTGAACTGCGGTCTTGTAAGGATTCCTCCTTAGAAAATGTGTGTAATTATAGCCATAAAGTGCCTAAATCATCACTTTCGTGTGTGAATACTGTTCAAGGTGGAAAAACCTAATCGTTGCATTTTGGTTGCGATGTCAGGTGACCAAAATTCAATGTCAGCTCAATGTCTAATGCCAACGTTAACTTGACGTCCAAAACCGACGTCAGGTAACGTTGATATTTAGTTGTTTTTAGGTTGTGTTGTAAAGTAACCAAAATACAACGTTGAGCAAACGTCTCAAGCCAACGTCGTAATGACGTCAGATACTGACATTTAGTCGTGAGGGTTAGTGACCAAAACCCAACGTCTCCTTAACGTCAAATTATAACATCATTAGACGTTGATCTTTAGTTGTTTTTAGGTTGTGTTGTAAAGTAACCAAAATACAACATTGAGCCAACGTCTCAAGCCAACGTCACATTGACGTCAATCTCCAACGTTGTACAGACATTGCATTGTGGTTGAAAACGAAAAACGTTGGAGATTGACGTCAATGTGACGTTGGCTTGAGACGTTGGCTCAATGTTGTATTTTGGTTACTTTACAACACAACCTCTGTCCGACGTTGGGGGCCAATGTCAATCTGACGTCATCTTGATGTCCGGTGCCTGCTGGGACTCTGGCTACATCATCTGGGATCATAGATGTGGAATAACTTTGAAGTCCACCAGGGAATACAGATCTGTTAAAGGGTTAGTTCATCCAAAAATGAAAATTCTGTCATTAATTCCTCACCCTCATGTCGTTGGACACCCGTCAGACCTCCGTTCATCTTCAGACACAAATGAAGATATTTTAGTGTAAATCTGATGCTGAGAAAGGCTTCAGATAGGCCTCCATTGGCATTCAGTACATTTACACTCACAACACCCATAAAAGGCACTAAAAACGTCGTTACAAAGTCCATCTCACCACAGTGACTCTACAATAATTTTAGATTATTATAAAAATAGTTTTTGTGCACAAAAAAAATCAAAATAACGCCTTTATACAGCTTGTTATTTTCTTCTGTGTGTGTCTCCACGACGCATGCGCGAGAATATGACGCAGATCCGGCGTTCGGGAATCCATGAAATGCTCACTTTAGCCCCATTTTGAGATCAATGTAGAATTCAACAGCTTAGACACGCGCGTCTTCCTCTGCTCGTAAACAAATCTCTTCTGGGTCATGTGTCCGAACGCCGGATCTGCTCATATTCTCACGCATGCGTCAGGAGACACACACAGAAGACAAGAACAAGCTGGATAAAGGTGTTATTTTGATTTTTTTTTGCGCACAAAAACTATTGTCGTCGCATCGTAAAATTATTGTAGTCACTGTGGTGAGATGGACTTTGTAACGATGTTTTTAGTGCCTTTTATGGGTCTTGTGAGTGTAAATGTACTGAATGCCAATGGAGGCCTATCTGAAGCCTTTCTCAGCATCAGCTTTACACTAAAATATCTTCATTTGTGTCTGAAGATGAACGGAGGTCTGACGGGTGTCCAACCACATGAGGGTGAGGAATTAATGACAGAATTTACATTTTTGGGTGAACTAACCCTTTAAAGTAACTATAGACAGTCTAAATATTACCATTCATGCCTGTATATGTAGAGCTAATTGGTGACCTCCTGATTGGTTGTTATATATATATATATATATATATATATAATGTTAAAAAAGTGCTCACCCAGTGTCGTAATGGTGACGATCTCACTGAAGGGGCCAGAGCCCAACTTGTTTTGGGCCAGAACGCTGAACTGGTAACTGGTGAAAGTTTGCAGACTGGTCACCAGCAGGGACGTTTTGGATGTTGGCACAGGGATTGATGCCCATTCATGCTTGCCTCTCACAGTGGGCTTTATCCTGATAAACAGAGTCATTGCACACCAATGAAGGTCCTTTCACACTGGACGCGATTTTGACGCGCGAATAATTCGCGCGATGGTTTTATTTTTTGATCAGCTGTTTGTGTAATGAGAGCTTTCACACCGAACGCGAATGTGCTGCGGCGAAAAAACAACGTTTATTTTTTTAGTTTCAATGTCGATTTTTTTTAACACTCGCAGCGATAGAAAAGGCTTAAACCAATCACATACAAGGAAACAAAGGTGATGAAATGTCCAGTTGATGTCACTAGCCATTCAATCAACATTAACCTTTGCCAGGTGTCGCATTTCTCACGAGATTACAGCTGTAGTTGTGTTTACAGATGTACAGATGCAGATGTGTTTGCCCACTATAGGCTACAGATTACGATATTATAATCAATACATTGATTTTTTTTTTTATCTAATTGTGTCCGCGACTATAGAAAGTGAATGTGTTTCCGTCAGTACGACTGTGGCACTTAAATGTTTACATTGTGACTCAACTGGAAACACAGCAGCTCCGGATCGAGCCGTTCCTTTAGAGTTTGTGTGTGTGTGTGTGTGTGTGTGTGTGTGTGTGCGTGTGTGTGTGTGTGTGTGTGTGTGTGTGTGTGTGTGTGTGTGTGTGTGTGTGTGTGTGTGTGTGTGTGTGTGTGTGTGTGTGTGTGTGTGTGTGTGTGTGTGTGTGTGTGTGTGTGTGTGTGTGTGTGTGCGTGTGTGTGTGTGTGTTGTCAGATGCGCTGCTACCGTTTGGGTCCGGAGGAGCTCCTCAAATTGTCCCACGGACATTTGAAAGTAAGTTCGGAACCGGCCATGATAAAGTTTTAGCTCCTGTAGAAGATTAGCATCTTCCCCTTCAGACTCTCTGTTCTTTAAGACTGGCTGCACCCAGAACCTTCTTCTCTGTCTTTTAAAGAAAATTAAAAGCTCGTCTCCACTGAATGATGAAGTGTCCGTGTTTTCTCAGCTGTCGGCGCGAATGTTTTGGAATGTTGGAGCTCTGAAACGTCGGCTGGTGTGAATGGTTTTGACGCGAACTATTCGCACACGAAATATTCGCTTTTTCCGCTTCGCTTTTTCGTTACGCGTCCGGTGTGAAAGGGCCTTGACTCAACTCATGTGACAGCGTTCAGATGTAAATATCATTCAGTTCTAGGTCACTTACCAAACAGTAAATCTCTGAGTGTATCCTCCATCAAAGCCTGGCTCCCAGGACACATTGGCCTGACCGATCCCTGGCTCCACAGACACGGAGGTCACGGCATGAGGACTTGTGCCTTAAGAACACCAGAGCAGATTATATACACCAGTTCTAGAGGTTAATGTGGGCTAGTTTTATTATCCGGCATGTGTTCGCTGCTCCGCTCACCCAGCACTAAAATCATGGTCGTCACACTGACAGTGGCCACGCGGTTGGAGGCGAGACATTCCCACGCCCCCTGGTGGTCCTTACTGAGCGGACGCAGCACCAGAGAGCCATTGGACAGCACTGCAAACGGAGAGCGAGGGGCAGGACCAACCTACAGCGAGGGAAGCGGGTTACACCAGCTCAGGCTTTAGAGGAACGCCACTATTAGTGGAAACAGGCTCATTCTCCGGCTCCTCTAGAGTTAACCCTCGTGCACTGTTCGATTTCTGCTAACACTCGTTATGATCCGGGTCAAATTGACTCTAATTGGATTCAATACAATTCCCCAAAAATCACACGATGAAAAAACACATACAATCAGGTACAAACAATTCACTTTTAATATCAATACTTTTCACACATTACAAAGAATAAATATCTGAATTTACGATTTATAAAAATACTTTTATTTTTAAGATTGGCCCTTAGGACACTTGCCTTTATACATTTAGAACAATAATATCTTAGTCTAAACCTAAAGTAATCTTGACCAACTATATAGCATTTTAAAGCTTTCAGACTCTAATTTTCATATTTGGTGACTGATTTTCAAAAGAGATGACAGCGCAATAGATAAATAGCGATAGATTCGTCATTTATGATGCGGTACCAAACTATAACGCACGTTTTGGCTCTTTTTGATATGCATTTTAGAGATTGAATTCAAATCAAATATTAACATTACTGCCCAAACTACTTCTCAATAGGATGTCTACTTCATAGATATTTTGAAAAGTATGAAAATATAACGTTCAGATCACTCAAACCATATATGGAAATCGAAGAGTCTACATGTCATAGTGGAAAACGTTGGTACTGCGCACAAAAACATTTATTTTCTTTGAGATATCAACCTAAAATTTGGTACAGAATTTGTTCAGATATTTAGCTTTGATTTTCTTGAGGTTTTAGAATTTAACATGTTTTTTAAAATGTATATTTTATATAAAATATAAAAATATGTTATATATTTTCATATTCATAAACTTCTATAACTTGTTTTAAACTTTACTTTTACGACTTATACAGTGATGGCCGATTTCAAAACACTGCTTGATGAAGTTGTTCATCTCAGCACTTCAGGACTAGAGTTGAAGAGCTCTGACATACACAGTGTTTTGTATTTTGTGTCTGTACTGTACTTTTGAACATCTGTCCTATACGGGTCAAACTGACCCACAAACAGCAAGAGTGGAAAACATTTTGATATGCACATTTCACAACGCATTATCATGTTGAAACTTTGCATGCATGTTAATGACCCTAAATGAGAAAAGGTCCCACAATTTCAAGAAAAACAATGTAGGTTAGATAGTATTTCAGATAGATTGAAAAAATAAATTATAGCTCATTTTTACCATTTGTGGCATACAAAAAATATTTCTGTATTGTAAAAATGGGGAAAAGCAAATTTTTTTAGCTTCATAGGTTAGTAAAAAACTAAAATAACAAAATATAACCAAGAAATGTTATTATTTTGGGTCTCTACAGTTGCCTTAGAACATTAAAATATGCAGGTCAAATTGACCCGTGAACATCACGAACGTAACAGTAAATGTGTGTGTATATGTCAAAACACATCAGCGTGTTTGCATGCATGACCCTAAATGAGAAAAAGTCACAAAATTTAAAGAAAAAAAACATAGGTTAACTGATATTTCTGACAACATAAAAACCAAAACGGGTCAAATTGACCTGCAACATAACACAAGGGTTAAACAGTTGAGTTTGAGCGAGATGCTAATGGTCTAATCAGATTCAATGATCTATGCTAACAGTGCTAGCGCCAGACCCGGAGATCGGCTGAATGAAAACGCTCAAACTCAACTGTTCAACTCTAGAGGAGACGAGAATGAGCCGAAAAATAGTGGCGTGTTCCTCTAAACTACTAGTAGCCTTTAGATACACACATATACATATTTGGCAAATCTGAATGCTATTGGGAATTAAAAAACAAAGAAAGCGTACTTTAACCCATGTGATGTTAGGGGCGGGGTCTCCCTCACACTGGCAGGAGATCACCAGCTGCCGCCCCACTTCCTGAAGATACTCGGGGCGAGGAGAGACACGGAAAGATGGAGGATCCTACACACATCACCACATCACACTTCAGCTGTCAGCCACTTAATAATGAAAGTTTGTGTGTGTGTGTGTGAGAGAGAGAGAGAGCACGAGTGTGTGTTTGTGTGTGGAAGTGAGAGAGAGAGTGTGTGTATTTGTGTGTGTGTGAGAGAGAGAGAGAGCACGAGTGTGTGTTTGTGTGTGGAAGTGAGAGAGAGAGTGTGTGTGTGTGTGTGAGAGTGTTTGTATGTGTGTGTATGAAAGTGTGTGAGAGAGAGAGAGAGAGCACGAGTGTGTGTTTGTGTGTAGAAGTGAGAGAGAGAGAGAGAGAGAGAGAGAGAGTGTGTGTGTGTGAGTGTGTGTGTGGAAGTGAGAGTGTGTGTGTGTGTGTGTGTGTGTGTGAGAGAGAGAGTGTTTGTATGAGTGTGTATGAAAGTGTGTGAGAGAGAGAGAGAGCACGAGTGTGTGTTTGTGTGTAGAAGTGAGAGAGAGAGTGTGTGTGTGTGTGTGTGTGAGTGTGTGAGAGAGAGAGAGAGAGAGAGAGAGCACGAGTGTGTGTTTGTGTGTAGAAGTGAGAGAGAGAGAGAGAGAGAGAGAGAGAGTGTGTGTGAGTGTATGTGTGGAAGTGAGAGAGAGTGTGTGTGTGTGTGTGAGAGAGTGTTTGTATGAGTGTGTATGAAAGTGTGTGTGAGAGAGAGAGAGAGAGAGAGAGAGAGAGAGAGAGAGCACGAGTGTGTGAGTGTGTGTGTGGAAGTGAGAGAGAGAGAGAGTGTGTATGTGTGTGTGTATGAGAGTGAGTGTGTGTGTATGAGAGTGTGTGTGTGTGTGAGTGTGTATGTGTGTGAGAGAGAGTGTGAGTGAGTATATATATATTGTGTGTGAGTGTGTATGTGTGTGTGTGTGTAATTAATAATAATAATTAATGAATTATGATATTACAATCATACATGTACACATTATATAGGTCATACAGCATCATCTGATCGTGGCCTAATATCGATTATGTTAAAGGGTTAGTTCACCCAAAAATGTAAATTCTGTCATTAATGACTGAGCCTCATGTGGTTGGACACCCGTCAGACCTCCGTTCATCTTCAGACACAAATGAAGATATTTTAGTGTAAATCTGATGCTCTGAAAGGCCTCCATTGGCTCAACTTTACACTCTCAAGACCCTTAAAAGACACTAAAGACTAAAGTTACAAAGTCCATCTCACTACAGCGGCTCTACAATAACTTTATGAATCGGCGAGAATAGTTTTTGTGCGCAAAAAAACCCTAAATAACGACTTATATAGTGATGACGATTTCAAAACAAGGCCTCATGAAGCTTCAGAGCGTTATAAATCAGTGAGTCGAATCATGATTCGGATCGCGTGTCAAACCGCTGAATCGACTCACTGATTCATAACGCTTCGAAGCTTCATGAGGCCGTGTTTTGAAATCGTCATCACTATATAAGTCGTTATTTAGGTTTTTTTTGCGCATAAAAACTATTATCGCCGATTCATAAAGTTATTGTAGAGCCGCTGTAGTGAGATGGACTTTGTAACTTTAGTCTTTAGTGTCTTTTAAGGGTCTTGAGAGTGTAAAGTTGAGCCAATGGAGGCCTTTCAGAGCATCAGCTTTACACTAAAATATCTTCATTTGTGTCTGAAGATGAACGGAGGTCTGACGGGTGTCCAACCACATGAGGGTCAGTCATTAATGACAGAATTTACATTTTTGGGTGAACTAACCCTTTAATAATGAATCCCTGTGGTGATGTCCCAGCGCTCACCTGCAGGATCACTGAGGTGGGCTCTGATTGGCCCATGGTGCCGTAGCTGTTATAGGCCGTGCAGGTGTACATGCCCACCGCATCATCATTGGCTGCAGTGATGAACACTGAGCCCTCAGAGTTGACCATCCACCCTGGGAACTGACCAATCAGGAGGAAGAATATCACACGACGGGTCACAGTTAAAGAAGAGGCTTGATGACACACACACACTCAAACACTACCTGCTCCAGGTCCAAGGACGCGCCATCTTTGGTCCAGTTAACGTACAGCACAGGCGGCTCAGCTTGAACAGGGCAGGGGATCTTCCCCCCCATTCCCACGGGAAGATAAGTCTCACGGGGCATCCGAACCACCCGGGCGGGATCTTTAAGAAAAAGGGCATCCATTATGCCTTGTTTCTGTCTCTACAAGAGCAGGTTTTCCTGCTGGAATGTTGATTATCTCCTCATGTTCTCCAGTGGCCATAGATATGTATACATAGATGCCCCATTAGCGACTGTTTCTATGGGCCGCTAAATGTTAACCGTCCGCTATTTTCGAACGGTCAAAGCGTGAACGCACTTTGTGAATATGCAAATGTTGCCTGTGTGTCTGCAACCGTAGTTATACACAAACATATACACTCACCTAAAGGATTATTAGGAACACTAATGCTGTGTTTGACCCCCTTTGGCCTTCAGAACTGCCTTAATTCTACGTGGCATTGATTCAACAAGGTGCTGAAAGCATTCTTTAGAAATGTTGGCCCATATTGATAGGAGAGCATCTGCAGTTGATGGAGATTTGTGGGATGCACATCCAGGGCACGAAGCTCCCGTTCCACCACATCCCAAAGATGCTCTATTGGGTTGAGATCTGGAGACTGTGGGGGCCATTTTAGTCCAGTGAACTCATTGTCATGTTCAAGAAACCAGTTTGAAATGATTGGAGCTTTGTGACGGTGCATTATCCTGCTGGAAGTAGCCATCAGAGGATGGGGACATGGTGCTCATAAAGGGATGGACATGGTCAGAAACAATGCTCAGGTAGGCCGTGGCATTTAAACCATGCCCAATTGGCACTAAGGGGCCTAAAGTGTGCCAAGAAAACATCCCCCACACCATTACACCACCACCACCAGCCTGCACAGTGGTAACAAGGCATGATGGATCCATGTTCTCATTCTGTTTACGCCAAATTCTGACTCTACCATCTGAATGTCTCAACAGAAATCCAGACTCATCAGACCAGGCAACATTTTTCCAGTCTTCAAATGTCCAATTTTGGTGAGCTTGTGCAAATTGTCGCCTCATTTTCCTGTTTGTAGTGGAGATGAGTGGTACCCGGTGGGGTCTTCTGCTGTTGTAGCCCATCCGCCTCAAGGTTGTGTGTGTTGTGGCTTCACAAATGCTTTGCTGCAGACCTCGGTTGTAACGAGTGGTTATTTCAGTCAAAGTTGCTCTTCTATCAGCTTGAATCAGTCGGCCCATGACCTCTGACCTCTAGCATCAACAAGGCATTTTCTCCCACAGGACTGCCGCATACTGGATGCTTTTCCCTTTTCACACCATTCTTTGTAAACCCTAGAAATGGCTTAAATCTCCTTTCTTTCCCATTCCGACATTCAGTGTGGAGTTCAGGAGATTGTCTTGACCAGGACCACACCCCGAAATACATTGAAGCAACTGCCATGTGATTGGTTGATTAGATAATTGCATTAATGAGAAATTGAACAGGTGTTCCTAATAATCCTTTAGGTGAGTGTATGAAATGAATATCTGTACATCAATAGACTGAAGCAGATGAGTTAGGATTTCGTTTATCATTAATGGTATGAAATATTGGTTAAAGATCTTTACATTTTGTTAATCTCAATAATATTGACCATCAGAGAACCCTACAGACTCATTGCTCAGCTTTTAATGAACGCAGTGAACTCATTATAAACAAGTTCATTGGAAAGTAATCATAAACCATCAACCAGTCAAGTAAATCAATGATAAAAATAGTAATAAATTAGCTAGTAATGTGTTTCATAAACATCAATTTAGCCTATTTATTCAACCCTTGTTTTAAGTAATCATCATGGGTATTATCTGAAAGCTTAAATTCTCAAAAATCATCCTAAAAAAAATGTCATAAAATTATAAACATCACAAATTTAAACAATTTTTAAGAACAGGGAAAATTATAAATTATTATACTGCAAAAAATGCTTTTCTTACTTAGTATTTTTGTCTTGTTTTCAGTCCAAATATCTAAAAAATCTTACATTAAGAAGCATTTACTAGAGTTTTTGTCTTATTTTGGGGGAAAATAACTCAAAATTAAGTGAAAATTTTTGCTTGAAATAAGCAAAATAATCTGCCAATGGGGTAAGAAAAATAATCTTGTTTTCTGTTTGAATTAAGATTTTTTTTTTTACCCCATTGGCAGATTATTTTGCTTATTTTAAGCAAAAACTTCCTTAATTTTGAGTTATTTTCCCCCAAAACAAGATAAAAACTCTAGTAAATGCTTCTTAATGTAAGATTTTTTAGATATTTGGACTGAAAACAAGACAAAAATACTAAGTAAGAAAAGCATTTTTTGCAGTGCATTTAATTAAAATATGAAAACACAAACCAACACATTGTCACCTGTGAAAGGGATTTAAAATGGCGCTGGGCTTCACAGAGGCGGTTGTTTTTTAATGCGAGTGATGATTGACAGCATCTGAAGTGTGGACCGTTCTAAAATGGCGGCACGTCGACCTGCCTGGAGAGGTCTAATGGGGAATCTATGTATACATATCTATGGCCACCTCCTCTCTTCCCAGTCTGTCAGTAATGCTCTGTTTACTTCCTGTCTCTGTGAAGCCCCTCCCTCTGAGAAGCACACTGTGCTCTGATTGGTCGGCTGGATCAGTGTGTTGTGACCATAAGACCTAATTATTTAAACGAGGACCAATCACAGAGCACTCACGTTTAACTCTGAGGTAGGCCGACGCAGAGGGCGGAGTCATCAGGCCGTTGGTGGGGGTGCAGGTGTAATTCCCAGAATCCTCAGGGATCAGACCTGAAATGAGGAGCGTCCCGTCCACTAGGATTTTCACCCGTGACTTCAAAAGTCTGTGAACACGAAAATGCATCAGCAAACACACACACACAAATATATTTTTAGTAAATGATTAAATGATCTAAGCACTTACTCGATGTGAAACACATTTTGGTCCTGCTTCCACCACTCATACGTGAGGTTAGAAGGATATGCTTCTGCTTGGCACTGCAGAATTGCATCCTGGGACATGTTCATGGTGGTGTCCTCGGGGGGGATGATGATAATCGGAGGACCTGAAGCACAGGAATGCATCAGATGTGATCAGCTTTAAAGGGCCCTGGATCTGAGGAGGCGTTTGTTCAATTACAGCACTCCCACCACCAGAGGGCAGCGTCTGCTCACGGTCTTGATGAATGTGCACTCTCATGTCCAGCATTCATAAGATCATGCAATTGAGGAACTTTCATTGATGTATTTGATTTGCTTAATGTTGATCATCTTTCATGGTGTACATCATGCATACATTCCAAATCTGATTTAAAGAGGCTATTGGATAGTAGAAAGTTCATATTTCCTCAGCAACAGCTCCTAAAGGGATAGATCACACAAATACTAGCCCATGATTTGCTCTCCCTCAACTCATCCCAAGTGTGTGTGACATTCTTCATTCAGACGAACTCAATCAGAGTTATATTAATAAATGTCCTGACTCTTCCAAGCTTTATACCAGCAGTGAATGGGAGCCTAAAATATTAAGCCCCAAAAAAGTGCATCCATCCATTATAAAAGTAAATCTATGATGGACGGATGCACTTTTATGATGGATAGATGCACTTTTATGATGGACGGATGCACTTTTATGATGGATAGATGCACTTTTATGATGGATAGATGCACTTTTATGATGGATAGATGCACTTTTATGATGGACGGATGCACTTTTATGATGGATAGATGCACTTTTATGATGGATAGATGCACTTTTATGATGGATAGATGCACTTTTATGATGGATAGATGCACTTTTATGATGGATAGATGCTCTTTTATGATGGACGGATGCACTTTTATGATGGACAGATGCACTTTTATGATGGACAGATGCACTTTTATGATGGACGGATGCACTTTTATGATGGATAGATGCACTTTTATGATGGATGGATGCACTTTTATGATGGATAGATGCACTTTTATGATGGATAGATGCACTTTTATGATGGATGGATGCACTTTTATGATGGATGGATGCACTTTTATGATGGATAGATGCACTTTTATGATGGACAGATGCACTTTTATGATGGACAGATGCACTTTTATGATGGACGGATGCACTTTTATGATGGATAGATGCACTTTTATGATGGATGGATGCACTTTTATGATGGATAGATGCACTTTTATGATGGATAGATGCACTTTTATGATGGGCAGATGCACTTTTATGATGGATAGATGCTCTTTTATGATGGATAGATGCACTTTTATGATGGATAGATGCTCTTTTATGATGGACGGATGCACTTTTATGATGGATAGATGCTCTTTTATGATGGACGGATGCACTTTTATGATGGATAGATGCTCTTTTATGATGGATAGATGCACTTTTATGATGGACGGATGCACTTTTATGATGGATGGATGCACTTTTATGATGGACGGATGCACTTTTATGATGGATAGATGCACTTTTATGATGGATGGATGCACTTTTATGATGGATGGATGCACTTTTATGATGGATAGATGCACTTTTATGATGGATGGATGCACTTTTATGATGGATGGATGCACTTTTATGATGGATAGATGCACTTTTATGATGGACAGATGCACTTTTATGATGGACAGATGCACTTTTATGATGGACAGATGCACTTTTATGATGGACGGATGCACTTTTATGATGGATAGATGCACTTTTATGATGGATGGATGCACTTTTATGATGGATAGATGCACTTTTATGATGGATGGATGCACTTTTATGATGGATGGATGCACTTTTATGATGGATGGATGCACTTTTATGATGGATAGATGCACTTTTATGATGGATGGATGCACTTTTATGATGGATGGATGCACTTTTATGATGGATAGATGCACTTTTATGATGGATGGATGCACTTTTATGATGGATGGATGCACTTTTATGATGGATAGATGCACTTTTATGATGGACGGATGCACTTTTATGATGGATAGATGCACTTTTATGATGGATAGATGCACTTTTATGATGGACGGATGCACTTTTATGATGGATAGATGCACTTTTATGATGGACGGATGCACTTTTATGATGGATAGATGCACTTTTATGATGGATAGATGCACTTTTATGATGGATAGATGCACTTTTATGATGGACGGATGCACTTTTATGATGGATAGATGCACTTTTATGATGGATAGATGCACTTTTATGATGGATAGATGCACTTTTATGATGGACGGATGCACTTTTATGATGGATAGATGCACTTTTATGATGGACGGATGCACTTTTATGATGGATAGATGCACTTTTATGATGGACGGATGCACTTTTATGATGGATAGATGCACTTTTATGATGGATAGATGCACTTTTATGATGGATAGATGCACTTTTGATGCACTTTTATGATGGATAGATGCACTTTTATGATGGACGGATGCACTTTTATGATGGACGGATGCACTTTTATGATGGACGGATGCACTTTTATGATGGACAGATGCACTTTTATGATGGATAGATGCACTTTTATGATGGACGGATGCACTTTTATGATGGATAGATGCACTTTTATGATGGACAGATGCACTTTTATGATGGACAGATGCTCTTTTATGATGGACGGATGCACTTTTATGATGGATAGATGCTCTTTTATGATGGACGGATGCACTTTTATGATGGATAGATGCTCTTTTATGATGGATAGATGCACTTTTATGATGGACGGATGCACTTTTATGATGGATAGATGCTCTTTTATGATGGATAGATGCACTTTTATGATGGACAGATGCACTTTTATGATGGATAGATGCTCTTTTATGATGGACGGATGCACTTTTATGATGGATAGATGCTCTTTTATGATGGATAGATGCACTTTTATGATGGACGGATGCACTTTTATGATGGATGGATGCACTTTTATGATGGACGGATGCACTTTTATGATGGATAGATGCACTTTTATGATGGATGGATGCACTTTTATGATGGATGGATGCACTTTTATGATGGATAGATGCACTTTTATGATGGATGGATGCACTTTTATGATGGATGGATGCACTTTTATGATGGATAGATGCACTTTTATGATGGACAGATGCACTTTTATGATGGACAGATGCACTTTTATGATGGACGGATGCACTTTTATGATGGATAGATGCACTTTTATGATGGATGGATGCACTTTTATGATGGATAGATGCACTTTTATGATGGATAGATGCACTTTTATGATGGATGGATGCACTTTTATGATGGATAGATGCACTTTTATGATGGATGGATGCACTTTTATGATGGATGGATGCACTTTTATGATGGATAGATGCACTTTTATGATGGATGGATGCACTTTTATGATGGATGGATGCACTTTTATGATGGATAGATGCACTTTTATGATGGATGGATGCACTTTTATGATGGATGGATGCACTTTTATGATGGATAGATGCACTTTTATGATGGACGGATGCACTTTTATGATGGATGGATGCACTTTTATGATGGATGGATGCACTTTTATGATGGATGGATGCACTTTTATGATGGATGGATGCACTTTTATGATGGATGGATGCACTTTTATGATGGATAGATGCACTTTTATGATGGATGGATGCACTTTTATGATGGATGGATGCACTTTTATGATGGATGGATGCACTTTTATGATGGATGGATGCACTTTTATGATGGATAGATGCACTTTTATGATGGATGGATGCACTTTTATGATGGATAGATGCACTTTTATGATGGATAGATGCACTTTTATGATGGATAGATGCACTTTTATGATGGATGGATGCACTTTTATGATGGATGGATGCACTTTTATGATGGATAGATGCACTTTTATGATGGACGGATGCACTTTTATGATGGATAGATGCACTTTTATGATGGACGGATGCACTTTTATGATGGATAGATGCACTTTTATGATGGACGGATGCACTTTTATGATGGATAGATGCACTTTTATGATGGATAGATGCACTTTTATGATGGACGGATGCACTTTTATGATGGATAGATGCACTTTTATGATGGACGGATGCACTTTTATGATGGACGGATGCACTTTTATGATGGACGGATGCACTAGATGCACTTTTATGATGGATAGATGCACTTTTATGATGGACGGATGCACTTTTATGATGGATAGATGCACTTTTATGATGGATAGATGCACTTTTATGATGGATAGATGCACTTTTATGATGATAGATGCTCTTTTATGTACTCATTCACTGCCGATATAAAGCTTGGAAGAGTCAGGACATTATTAATATAACTCTGATTGTGTTGGTCTGAGAGAAGAATGTCACACACACCTATAGGATGACCTGAGGGAGAGCAAATCATGGGATTCTCATTTTTGGGTGAACTGTCCCTTTAATGTGAACCAAGTCAATTGCAGACCATATGAAGCTGAGATTAACTGCATCAAACATGCCAATGTTCTCATACCAAACGCTGCTTAAGGTAAATGCTTAATACTCTGCAAGCCTATTTACATGCTGGCTTCCTTCGCCCACGTGGACAAGACGTGCCGTGTAACTGACCTTTGACCTGCAGCTGGGTGGTGTGGGTAAGGTTCCCTTCTGAATTGGATACGTGACACTTGTATATTCCTGCCGTTTCCCTGCTAACCTTGGCTAAAGACAAGGTTTCATTGAGTACCTGTTGGGGAAATTAATGTTTATGTGGTCAAAGGGGAAAAATGTGAACTCTACAACTCAGGAACAGGATATTCAGTCAGGCAATGGAGAGATGGAGATGTGAAGAGCAACTAAAGATTCATCAATAAAGACTAAAACATGCACCTGAACTGCTTCCTGTTCTTTCCTCCAGATGACGGAGGGCTTTGGGTTCCCATGAGCCTCACAGACGAGCGTCAGAGAGTCGCCCAACATCACCTCCAGAAACGCCGGAGGAGTCTTGATGAGCACTGGAGGAGCTGCAGCACACACATTTACAGAAATACAGACAAACTAAACATTTATTCATAAATTATTATTATTATATATATTTTTTTGATAAATCACATACAAAAAATAATAATTAAAATTAAAAATACATTATAAAATATATTAAAATAAAGTAATATTAAAATAATTCTTTATTTATTTAATCCTCTGCGGCTCTTCGGTCATTTCTGACCCACATTTTATAAAATAAAAAATGTTTTTAAATCGTAGCTTCATCGGAATGATCCGAAACTTGGTGACTTTATTGGTAATTGGTATATGAACACCCCAAAAAATGGGGACAGGATTTGAAAAGTCTAAAATTTTCGGAAAATTTTCGCACGTCAAAAATAAATTCGACCTCACGTTATGTCAATTACGCTTGCACACTGCCTCCGAAACTTTCGTCCGTCAAAAAAAAAATCGGAACAGGTTCGATTTTCTGCGTTTTTCGCATCCGTTTTTCCATCTACAGCTGATGCCCAACCTAAAACTGCTGGCAATGCTGGTGAATGAATCGCCAGTGCTCAGGTACCTACAATTATATATACAAATATTATTGTATCAGAAATACTACAATATCACAGCTATAATGATAGCACACCAACTCCCTGTAAACCGCGCGTGTGTGTGTGTGTGTGTGTGCGCGCGAGGATCCTAGACATACTGCCAGTCTCTGTTCAGGATTGGTAATTGGTGGTCTTCTTTTTAATATGCGGCTCCAGTATCGCTAGCAAAGCATCAAACGGAGCCACTGACGTTCAACTTTGAATCGGTCTGGATAATCCGCAGCTCCTTGATAAGGAGGTGGAAGACGGCATTTTGTGTTGTTTTGCGTTTTTTTCCGTATCGCATTCATTAATACGCATCGGACTCAGTGTGCAAGGTCTCTGTGCGTGACGAATTTTTCGGATCACGAATACGAAAAAACGCATGCGAAAATTTCGGACTCAGTGTGCAAAGGCCTTAAGTGGTCGCAAAAAAAAATAGTCACACTCAGGACCTTCGGGTCAAAAATGACCCCCATATGAAATGAATGGGAAATTGGCAAAAATCTGAAAAATATAAAAACATTCCCCCTCCTCATGTCACAATTCTCTGTTATTCTTGGCAACAAAGGCTTTTATACGAGCGGCAGATGCTGCTTTAATCATTTCATCCGTTTCACAGGAACACAACATGAATTTAAGAGCCCCATTATAAAATATACATTCACTAAAACAAACACATGTTCACTGTCTATGGAACCGAACGGTCATGGGATAAGGTTTTAGGATTGTGTGTGTTTCTCATTTTCTTATAGTGAGATTTCAAATATTTGTTGAATTATGGTCGCAGGAAGTTTACATTACATCATCTGGACTTTCCAATTAACATTATATTTGGAACTTGATGGACACAAACCAAAACATCAGATTTGGAATTAGAATGAATTATAAGTCTGGCATCAGCGCAGAAACAGATTTAGGATATGGGCCGGATTTATTAAAATTAGAGCCCAACCGATCAAGGATTTTTAAGGCCAATACCGATACAAATATTTGGTGATTTAGAAATCCGATAAATCGTCCGATATATATATATATATATATAGAAACAGAAACGCGTTAAAAAAAACTTTCCCTTACATTAGTTATTTGTAGTTATTCATGAATCTCTAAAATAATGTTTGTTTTATTGTCACAACAGAACAGAGGAACATAAAAATATATAAAAATTCTGATAAATATAATGCATTAAAAATACAAACTTAAGATGTGAAACTTAAAGTCCTTTGGATGAAAACACAATAACAAAAAAATAACAAAAAATGAAAGATACCAAAATTAATAGATGTGGTAAGCTTCATAAATATAACTTTGAGCAAGACTGGAAGTTCAGTTCTGATAAATAACAACAGCATAATATATAGTATATAATCCATTATGTGATTCGTTAATACTGCAACACACTTTCGTTCACTCCCTAAGTGCTTAACTTACGATTTACAATGCAGGGACTGGAACTACAAATATATTAGTTATAAATACAGTAATCATTACTTTATTTAGGCAGAATAAGTTCAGTTAAAAATACAGTAATCATTACTTTATTTAGGCAGAATAAGTTTGTTGTGATTCCCAAGCGCATTAATGTTAGCGGTCTTCCACTGATAGCCATGGCATTAGCTAGCTTTGTGGTTAGCTAAAGTCTATGATAAGACATAATTTAGAAATGGACAACGTCATACTGCAAAATATTGTAAACATACTTTTTCAAAATAACGGGCAGGGGAAAGATGATGCGTCTCATGCTGTCAAACTGTCACGCTATAACTAGCTAATTCCATTTCACTCTTGGCTTACATGTAACAGCAAAACTGGACTTGGCAGTCTCGAATTTTGTCATGTTATTTGAGTTAAGAGAACTGATGGGGATGTTCTTTAATTGTTATTCAAGCAATGTATAGGTGTCCATGCACTTCACGGATGATCTCTGTTGTGTTGTGAATGTTCGCCATGCGAAAAACTATGAAACGCCAACACTCATAATGTGGTTGAGCAGTGTTTCGTCCGTTTTGTTTTTTTTTTTTTTTTTTAAATATTCATTTATCGGCCATCATAAATGCTGATACCGATAGTTTGGAAAATGCCTAATATCGGCCAATAATATCGTTCTGCCGATATATCGGTCGGGCTCTAATTAAAATCAAGTTTTTAATATTGTTTGCATGTCTATGTGGTGTTTTGAATATGCTTTAAGACAAACCATGAGCAAATTCATCCATTGCTGAGTATTTTCTCATTAAAACTGAAGTGAACCAAAAACACAGTTTGAAATCGCTGGTGTTTCTGACGTCACACACTACCTGATATCCAATCACGTCACCGTGTGGGCGGAGCTTTAGCATATCATTAACTATTCTCTCAGTCTCAAGAGACAATATTATTCTGCTGATATGAAAAATCGGGTACATTTAGCAATATAATTTGTGAATTATGTATATGACGTATATTTAGTAGTGCTGGGCATCGATTAAAAAAATTAACTAATTAATCACACTTTTTTCTGTAATTAATCGCGATTAATCGCAAATTTTTAATATTTTACGTTTTTAATATTTTTTTCAGTTACTCTCCAAATTAATGTATAAACAATTTAAAGAGCATATTTTAAATATGTGTTGTATTGTCATATTTTTATGAATGAAGGCCAGTAGCACTGATACTAAAGTGTCTATGAAACATTAATGACGTTACATTACAGTATAACTGAAAGCTCCCAATTTCAACATTTATTAGGCTTTAAAAAAAACTACTTTTAATTTAAGTGAACTTAAGTGAAAATTTAAGTGAAAAAATTAATCGCCCGCGTTAACATTTTAATTTGCCCAGCCCTAATATTTAGTGATGGGGACTCAGTTACTGTTAATAGAATCTGTGTGCTTTGTACATGTGCATTTCTGAAATGTATAACATGTACAAATCAATTTAAATTGTAATGTAGACGCATGCACTTTCTGTGAAGCTGCTTTGAAACTATACGTATCGTGAAAAGCGCTATACAAATAAATTTGAATTGAATTGAATTGTTGCTGTGTCTGAAATCTCTCACTTGTTTACTGATCCTCTAATCCCTATATAGGGCATGGCAGTTGAGTGGACTATAAGCAAAGAGAGAATGAAGTGAAGCGAGGAAATCGGACACTGATGTATTACAACCAAGCGGCTCCTCCCGCAGTTTCTCCTGAAGCCGATACTGAAGGGCCTTAAACTGCAGTTCATGGTCTGGCCACTAGAGGAGCAGAATCTCATTGAGCTTGTGTTAAAATGGTTAACTTTACAGCAGAAGAACACATGTTTACAGTCTGGGACAAACTGTGCTTTTGGGCTCTACGGCTAATGTTGCCCTTCATGACGACTGTGAGGGGGGGAATGATTTTATAACTCATTCCTTTACATTATATAAAGCCTTAAAGTTCTGCATAATTAAGGGCGTGGCCACTTTGAGTGACAGGTGGATTGCCGTTTGTCTGCTGTCTGTTAGTCATCACCTCAGCTCCGCCCACGTCCCGCCTCTTTGCTCATTCTCTGTTATCCGGGAGTGAAGCGCTGACAAGATGGCGACGGCCAGCTCGACCCGACTTTACGCTTCAGAACTGCTCTTCAGATCCTATGGGTGACGCCACGCCCATATTATTCTACAGTCTATGAGTACACCGCGTCAGAGAGCTGTCACAGATGTGTACTGTAGCTCACTTTAGAAAGAGATGACAGTCACAGCGACTTTGGTTTGTAATTACACACAGGCTTCCTCATGCTAGCCTTAGTTTAATTGATGGTATATTAAAGCAACAAATATAGATTTGGTTTTCCATGGTTAACCTTGTATTCATAATCATTAAACTAACCATAAATCATAAACTCACAAAGATTAAACACATCAATAAGTGTTAAGTGCTTGTGGCATCCCCCAGGGCTCAATACTGGGTCCAAAATTATTTGTAAATTATTTTCACCTTTTAACACAATGATCATGTGCGTTTAGTGCTATCACTCGACAACAGCTGCTTTTCGGCAACAGCTAGGTGGAAACGCTGATAGCCACTCACTCAAAGTCTTCACTCAATTTGACTAATTTGGACGGTCATGCTAAAAGTGTGCGGTTTTAATAAAGGGATTTTAAGGCTTCATGTCGGAGGTTAAGGTTAGACTCCAAAAAACCTGGAATCGAACACCCCTTCGTATATTTCGATATTATGATGAACTACATGCCTTTCTCCACTGACGTTCAGTGTTTCTAAAGATGCTGATTTTTAGAAGACAGACTGAGATGGCGAACGGGAGCATGGTTTGTGTAACATTAGGAACACATTATTAGCTGTTAATCAAGCAAAAAGGCTAATTATATTAATCACTGTTATGTGTCCGACATTGTAAAGAGCGAGATCATTGAGCAGCGTTTACTACAGTAACTGGAGTAAAGTTGAGCGAGTGTCTCTGAATTGGTGTGAGTGAGTGGAGGCGGGGCTCATTTGCATATTCATCCACATATACTAAATTGGTGTTTGCGCCATTATTTAACGCCCCAAAAAAGCATGTCTTAAACCAGACGCTAACTGGTAGATTGTGTTGGTCATGTGTGTTGTTATTTGCGTGTTGTCAGTAGATCATGCGTTGAACTTTACACTCCCATCTGCGCTTTTTTGGAATTGCGCTCTAACGCAAATTTGCCCTGTTTAGTAAATCTGGCCATTACTCAGAACAGGGAAACCTTATAAAAGGAATAGTTCTGACATGCAGAGCCATTATGCACACCTGACCTGTGTTGAAGAAACTACATCAGACCATTGCTGATCTCACCTGAGATGGAGAGGAAGTTCCATGTGCCGTTCTGGAACTCATCTGAGGTTCTGTCCAGCAGGAGAATTCGACATTCAAACCAGCCCTCGTCCTCCAGAGTCAACTTCTCCACCAGGAGAGACGCGCCGCGGCTCAAAGACACACGACCTGCCGCGGAAACACACAGATGAGCAATTATTCCTCAGCATCTGGCTCACATTAACCCTCTGCTGCTCTTCGGCCATCTCTGACCGGAGCATTTTCTGTTTTTATATGTTAAAATCACAGCTTCATCAGAATGATATGAAACTTGGTGGCTTTTCTAGCATTAGGGATGTAAACACACCCAAAAATTGGGGTCATGATTCGAGCATGCTAATTGGTCGTAAAAAAAAAAGTAGCGTTCATTGTCTTCGGTCATAAATGAGCGACCATAGGAAATGAGTGGGAAAATCGGCAAAAACACAAACATTCTCAGAATATTTGTGTGTACAATCTACAAATCGGCCACAATGCTGGAATAAAGTACACAGTGAAGGGGTGACACACTAAAACATCAAAAGTGTGATATTGACACACACACACACACACACACACCTATGAAAAACTGAACCTATGAACCACATTTGGAATTTTTTAAAATCACAGCTTCATCAGAATGATATAATACTTGGTGACATTAGGGATGTAAACACACCAAAAAATTGGGGTCATGATTCGAGCATGCTAATTGGTCGTAAAAAAAAATACTCTCACTTGTGCTCTTCAGTCAAAAATGACACTATAGGAAATGAATGGGAAATCTGCAAAAACACAAATTCACAGAAAAAATCTATATTTCTAACAACAACAAAAATCTATACATTTTTAAAAAAAATATATATTCAAATCCATCTAAAAAAAAAAAAAAATCATTAAATGTGTTCAAAAGAGAACTAGTGAATTCTCAAGCCTCTCCATAGAGACCTCTAGTGGTTACACACATGGTTGCAGGATTTCTTAAATCATTCCAAAAGAGGCGCTAATCTGCCTTCAAAATAATTTAGTAATTTAGTAATTTCCTAGTCTCTATTTTAACCTGAAATACTGCAATAATAAAAAAAATACCAAAAATGTTTTTTTGAATAGTTTTCAAATGGCAAAAATAGACCATAATTATTGCATAAATATAAAAAAAAATACCATTAAATTATCTCAAAATACAAAATTAACAAGAAGAAATATTATTGAAGAAAATTGCATTGGTTTTACTGGGGTGGAGGAAGTTTAATTTTTAGGTGTCCTGAGACAACCAATGCGACCCCTAAATGAAGAGCCCCAGAGGGATAAGCAAACGCTGCCCATCACAGAGCCCAGAAGCAGATGAGATGGCCTCCGTTTAGTTCAAGAATAGATATACATTCTTAGATAAACATAAATTACTTTCCGGTAAAGATTAAGATCAAATAGTTCAACTTCACTGGCATTAACTGAGACATTGCTTGTGGCATCCCCCAGGGGTCAATACTGGGTCCAAAACAGTTTTCGCTTTATATAAACGATATATGCAAAGTATCTAAAGCAGTCAAATTAGTTTTATACGCAGATGGTACCAATATTTATTGTTCTGGGAGATTACAGGAGATTATTACTTCAGAAATGTTTATATAATTTTAACAAAATAAGAGGGATCTGGATCATAAAAATAGCATGTTACTTTTATGTATTACTATCCTGAATAAGCTATTTCACATAATAGATGTTTACATATACAAGACAAAATGACTGAATTTATACAAATCGCCACATTCTTGAATCTGAACTGTCTGTTGCTTCCTGGATAATTGCAACTTTTTATCTCACAACTCTGACTTTATAACACGCAATTGCGAGAGAAAATAAGCCATAATTGTGCAATAAAAAAAGTCGCAATTACCTTTTTATTTGTATATTTATGGCCTGGTTATTGTCCACCTGCTTCGTCTCCACCAGGTGAAAATGCCTAATCACTATTTTACATAAAGCAACAGTAATATTCACCTGAATAATGCAATATAGCCCCATAAGAAGAGCTCCAGCTGTGAGTCTGAACATCCTGATGTAACCTCAGCTGTTCCTCAGAACTAAACCACAGCAGCTACAGACTTATTGAAATGTGATATGAAAGGAGACACACAACGCTTTCAAAGCACTATAGACTCAGTCCTGCTCCACCGCTAGAAACTCTTTGAAAGGCGATATGTGCGTCTGGTTAATGGAATCTGGTTTTTCAACCTCAGCCATTTTGATTCTGCTTTTCTTTTCCAAACCCCAGGGCTGTGAACGATGATAACGCAGTGAGTGTGTGTTTCCGCTTCGCTGGAGTTTGAAAGTGAGCCAAGTTCCTCAGTGATGGGACGAAAATCATATCCTGACCATTTAGAGCAGAATCGCTATGATCCAAACACACCTGGAGTCTGACCTCCCGCTGACCCCGTCCAGTGATGTTCCTAATAAATGCAATATCGCTGCCATTTTACAGAACACCCTGAAATTACAGGAAACACTGCTGAAAGGGATACATATCATAGTACATGTTGTGTGTGATATAATAAACATGCACTCGAAAACATTTGGTTTGGGTTGAAAAAAGTTGGGTTGAAAATGGACTAACCCAGCAATTGGGTTGTTTTAACCCAGCGAAATGGGTTGTTTTAACCCAGCGAAATGGGTTGTTTTAACCCAGCGAAATGGGTTGTTTTAACCCAGCGAAATGGGTTTTTTTAACCCAGCGAATTGGGTTGTTTTAACCCAGCGAATGGGTTGTTTTAACCCAGCGAAATGGGTTGTTTTGACCCAGCGAAATGGGTTGTTTTAACCCAGCGAATTGGGTTGTTTTAAACCAGCGAATTGGGTTGTTTTAACCCAGTGAATGGGTTGTTTTAACCCAGTGAATTGGGTTGTTTTAACCCAGTGAATGGGTTGTTTTAACCCAGCGAATTGGGTTGTTTTAACCCAGTGAATGGGTTGTTTTAACCCAGTGAATGGGTTGTTTTGTTTTAACCCAGCGAATTGGGTTGTTTTAACCCAGCGAATTGGGTTGTTTTAACCCAGCGAAATGGGTTGTTTTGACCCAGCGAATTGGGTTGTTTTAACCCAGCGAAATGGGTTGTTTTAACCCAGCGAATTGGGTTGTTTTAACCCAGCGAAATGGGTTGTTTTAACCCAGTGAATGGGTTGTTTTAAACCAGCGAAATGGGTTGTTTTAACCCAGTGAATGGGTTGTTTTGTTTTAACCCAGCGAATTGGGTTGTTTTAACCCAGCGAATTGGGTTGTTTTAACCCAGCGAAATGGGTTGTTTTAACCCAGTGAATGGGTTGTTTTAAACCAGCGAAATGGGTTGTTTTAACCCAGCGAATTGGGTTGTTTTAACCCAGTGAATGGGTTGTTTTAACCCAGTGAATTGGGTTGTTTTAACCCAGCGAATTGGGTTGTTTTAACCCAGTGAATGGGTTGTTTTAACCCAGTGAATTGGGTTGTTTTAACCCAGTGAATGGGTTGTTTTAACCCAGCGAATTGGGTTGTTTTAACCCAGTGAATGGGTTGTTTTGTTTTAACCCAGCGAATTGGGTTGTTTTAACCCAGCGAAATGGGTTGTTTTGACCCAGCGAATTGGGTTGTTTTGACCCAGCGAAATGGGTTGTTTTAAACCAGCGAAATGGGTTGTTTTAACCCAGTGAATGGGTTGTTTTGTTTTAACCCAGCGAATTGGGTTGTTTTAACCCAGCGAATTGGGTTGTTTTAACCCAGCGAAATGGGTTGTTTTAACCCAGTGAATGGGTTGTTTTAAACCAGCGAAATGGGTTGTTTTAACCCAGCGAATTGGGTTGTTTTAACCCAGTGAATTGGGTTGTTTTAACCCAGCGAAATGGGTTGTTTTAACCCAGTGAATGGGTTGTTTTAACCCAGTGAATTGGGTTGTTTTGTTTTAACCCAGCGAATTGGGTTGTTTTAACCCAGCGAAATGGGTTGTTTTGACCCAGCGAATTGGGTTGTTTTGACCCAGCGAAATGGGTTGTTTTAAACCAGCGAAATGGGTTGTTTTAACCCAGTGAATGGGTTGTTTTGTTTTAACCCAGCGAATTGGGTTGTTTTAACCCAGCGAATTGGGTTGTTTTAACCCAGCGAAATGGGTTGTTTTAACCCAGTGAATGGGTTGTTTTAAACCAGCGAAATGGGTTGTTTTAACCCAGCGAATTGGGTTGTTTTAACCCAGTGAATTGGGTTGTTTTAACCCAGCGAAATGGGTTGTTTTAACCCAGTGAATGGGTTGTTTTAACCCAGTGAATTGGGTTGTTTTAACCCAGTGAATGGGTTGTTTTAACCCAGCGAATTGGGTTGTTTTAACCCAGTGAATGGGTTGTTTTGTTTTAACCCAGCGAATTGGGTTGTTTTAACCCAGCGAATTGGGTTGTTTTAACCCAGCGAAATGGGTTGTTTTGACCCAGCGAATTGGGTTGTTTTAACCCAGCGAAATGGGTTGTTTTAACCCAGCGAATTGGGTTGTTTTAACCCAGCGAAATGGGTTGTTTTAACCCAGTGAATGGGTTGTTTTGTTTTAACCCAGCGAATTGGGTTGTTTTAACCCAGCGAAATGGGTTGTTTTAACCCAGTGAATGGGTTGTTTTAAACCAGCGAAATGGGTTGTTTTAACCCAGTGAATGGGTTGTTTTGTTTTAACCCAGCGAATTGGGTTGTTTTAACCCAGCGAATTGGGTTGTTTTAACCCAGCGAAATGGGTTGTTTTAACCCAGTGAATGGGTTGTTTTAAACCAGCGAAATGGGTTGTTTTAACCCAGCGAATTGGGTTGTTTTAACCCAGCGAAATGGGTTGTTTTAACTCAGTGAATGGGTTGTTTTGTTTTAACCCAGCGAATTGGGTTGTTTTAACCCAGTGAATGGGTTGTTTTAACCCAGCGGTTGGGTTAAATGTTTGCTTAAAACAACCCAATCGCTGGGTTAGTCCATTTTCAACCCAACTTGGGTTGTTTTTGCATTCATAAAAAAGGCAAGGCAAGGCAAGTTTATTTGTATAGCACATTTCATACACAGTGGCAATTCAAAGTGCTTTACACAGAAATTAAGTTAAAATAGTTATGAGTGAATAAAATAAAAATATATATAGTATAATAGTTATAATAGGAATTAAAAGGAAATTAAAAGGAAATAAAAATAAAGATGAAATCCCCTATCTGGGGTGGAAGAAAATGGAGAGTCAGGTTTACTTTAAAAATATTCGTCAGGTAACTGTGCGTTTAGACAGTACCCTTACAGACAAATCTCAAAAGGTAATATTAATAAAAGGTAATATAATATAAAAAGGTAGGACAAAAAAGGTAATATTCCTCCATTCAGATCCATTTGTATAAATCTTGCACACATGACACGTATTGTGTGTTTAGAGACACTGTGTGTGTGTGTGTGTGTGTGTGCGTGTGTGTGTGGGAAGCTTTTACATTTGGGTCGGCCACATCCAGAGCATTAGAGGTTAAACCCTGTTGAACAGTAGTGTAACAGACTCCATTAAGTCCGTCCAAAAGAAGAGCGATCTCTGAGCAATAACAAAAGCAATGGTGAAACACAGGGTCATTTCCTCAGCAGGTGAAGGCTCCGCTGAACAATCCATCAAACTCACAGCCTGAGGGTTATTGTTCAAACCCACCACAGTATAAACAGCTAACCATGACTAGCTGTAATTACAGCGGCTGTAATCTCAGAACTGCTGCTGCTGCTTCGGGGAGCGTCTGAGATTCTGCAGAGATAATAACTGAGTGATCTCATTCTTCAGAAGCGCAGCCGGCGTGTGTTTACTGTCATTAAAGGGTTCCTCTGATCCAGGGTCAGCGGGGGAGGGCGGACGGGCTAAAACCAAGCCCAGATTCTCCTGAAGCCGATACTGAAGGGCCTTAAACTGCGCCACTGTTGCCAACAAATTTTCAGGGGAAGTTGCTAAAGGCAGATCGAGTTGTTGCTATAAGTTGCTAAATGACGTTGTGACGTCATTGCGCTATGACGTCATTACGTAATCGCAAGGCAAAACTACGCCATTATGTAACGCGTAGATATTATTTGAAAAACTAATTTAGATTTGTTTGTAAAATAATTTAAAGCAATGTGTTAGTCAATATGTACGGATCGAGCCCCACACACGACGTGCAAGAAAAAAAAAAGTAAATTGTGCGCAAAATGTACAAATTCGTTCCCTCGATTTGCTTAACCGTCGACACGATTTACTCATTTGTTCCCTCGATTTATAAATCGTGTGCACGAATTAGCCTACTAGTTTTTTTCCTGCATGTCATATGCAGGGCTCCGTAAATATGCTACCTAAACGATCTTCCGGTTTTTACAGCGATCTTAAGGAATTATGAATGAACCGCTTGGCCTATTGAGCTAGCTTGTACGTGTGTAGTTTGGATTAGAGTCACTTTCCAGAAGTTGCTAAAAGTTGCCAAATAAATTTAAAAAATTGCTAAATTTGTTGCTAGGTGCTTTTAGAAAAAAAAGTTGCTAAGGTAGTCTGAAAAGTTGCTAAATCTAGCAACAAAATTGCTAAGTTGGCAACACTGAACTGCAGTTCATGGTCTGGCCACTAGAGGAGCAGAATCTCATTGAGCTCGTGTTAAAATGGCCAACTTTACAGCAGAAGAACACATGTTTACAGTCTGGGACAAACTGTGCTTTTGGGCTCTACGGCTAATGTTGCCCTTCATGACGACTGTGAGCGGGGGAATGATTTTATAACTCATTCCTTTACATTATATAAAGCCTTAAAGCTCTGCATAATTAAGGGCGTGGCCACTTTGAGTGACAGGTGGATTGCCGTTTGTCTGCTGTCTGTTAGTCGTCACCTCAGCTCCGCCCACGTCCCGCCTCTTTGCCCATTTTCTGTTATCCGGGAGTGAAGCGCTGACAAGATGGCGATGGCCAGCTCGACCCGACTTTACGCTTCAGAACTCTCTTCAGATCCTATGGGGGACGCCACGCCCATATAATTTTACAGTCTGCATAATTAAGGGCGTGGCCACTTTGAGTGACAGGTGGATTGCCGTTTGTCTGCTGTTTATGTGGCGTTCACACCGGACGTGAATGAAGTGTTTGATTCGCGAGTTGAAAAATCTGAACTTTGGCAGATATTCGCGCCGTGTTAACCAATCAGGAGCTTGCTCTAGTAGTGACAACAATGAAAATCAATAAAAATATTCAGGCAAATTAATAAACTTTTTTCTAATTTCGCCATTGAGGCCTATGTAATGTCATTTATAATATAATTAACAAACAAGAAATATTAGCAACGCCGTTTTCTTCAGATTAGACATAAGATTATTAATGAATGTGTGCATATTGTGAATTAATTTAATACATTTAGTTACCCAGCTATCCTGTTAGCCTTCATTAATTAACATGTCTACAAAAATGATTAATAAAACATTTAAACATATGTTTACTGTCTTCACTGACAAAAATGGAAAAACTTAATCAGTCATATCTGCCCACTGACATGGTTTTCAAGTTAATGTTATCAAATTTTTTGGCATTCAGAACATCTCAAACTGCACATATGTGGATCATAGAAATCAACATTTTCTCGGGGGAGCCCTTGAACCCCCTGACTACCTCACATCTGGGATCTCAGTGATTATAAACCTGCCTACATTGTATGATTAAGGGATGTACAATATGGTCATGCAGAATAAGGCATTAATATTAGCTTTATAAGTAATAATAAACAGCCAATATCCTAATATGCATACTAATAAACTACTAGTTAATAGTGAGAATTGGACCCTAAAAAACAATCTTCCTACAATGTCCAGTTCCTTTGCATGAATATTGAACACTAGGGATGCCACAATTCTCAATATAATATTGAACCGTTCAGTACGGCATTCACGGTTCAATACGCACCTGTGAATTGCGGTTTTTCGGCATTTAATTAAGTATTTTTCTACAAATTCTATCATTTACCTCCATCCCAATACTGAACAACGCAACATACATTCACATCATACATTAGTGGTAGAGTTATACTCACAGAACACTAGAGTTATTCACAATCACCAAAGTTTTAAAGCTTTGCCGGCGTGTGCGCGGTTTTATCATGCGCTTCTCCGAGCGCGCGCACTAAACGCTTGTCAAACACGTGATTACTGGACTAAGTAGTCGTCTAACTGCGCTAATACTGTCAAATACACACAAGGTTTACATAAACACAGTCGGTTATGTCTAAAGTGAAAGTAAAATCAGTGTGAGTGTGTGTGTGTATATTAGATGCACGCAGGTCTTTAATTGACAGCGGCGCAGCCTATAGAACACGCCGTCCTTAAAGGGACAGTTCACCTCTAAAATCATGTCATTATTTATTTACTCACTCTAATATTGTTCCAAACCTGTATTCATTTCTCATTTTTGAGTGAAATATCCATTTAATGTTAATACAACAACAAAAGACAAAGAGAAATTCACTCACTGCTCTTGACTGAAAAACTAATACAGCAGCTTTAATAAGAATCAGTGTATATTTTATAGTGAAGTCTATGTAGTGTTTTATTTTTACATTTATTAATTCAATTTCATACTTAAATGCTGCTGTACAGCTCTGAGCTGCCAGTGTAAATCTTTATATATATATATTTTATATTATACAATACACTAGGAATGTGTACAAGGTTTTTTTTAAGTAAAGTTTTAAGTTAAAGTAAGGTTTTTCAATTCTTTTAAGTAAAATAAAGAAAGAGTATTGCAATTAAAAAATAGTCTTTTTTTTCTCCTGAACCTCTTGCTGTTCCTGTCGCTTAAGAATAGAATAACAAAAAACTGATGTGACAAGCCATCAGAACCAAACCGAAAACTGTGGTTAAAATCCGAGGAATGTATTGAACCGTGGACTAACTGTAGTGTTGCATCCCTATTGAACACTAAATGGACTTGCATACAGTCGATTAAACATTGAACAAATTAATATGCACACACACACACACACACACACACACACACGCACACACACACACACACACTGATTGTGTGATTATCAACGCTCAACAACACATGACGTGTAAGCAAAGTGGAACGCTCCTATTGGACACTGAACCCATTCCCGCCACGCAGAGTTTGTCCATCAATGAGAACAGAATGGAATGCCCCCCCTCTTAATTCTCTCCGGTTACCATAGCGATGAAACCATGGGGTGGGAGTTGGGATTTGAATTCAGTTGGGAAACCCAAAAACACAGGGAGGGAGGGGCAGGTCACGGGAAACGCTTGGCCAATGATTTTGAAAAATTACACGTGGGGGTTGGAGGAGAAAAAAGACGAATGTTTTGATTTGAGTGGATAAAAGGGTCGAGAATGGGGTGAGACCGAATTACGGAAAGAGAGGGAGGGGAAAAGAAAGTGTGTTTTTATTTGAACGGAGACAAAAGCTCTGAGTGAGTGGCAGATGCAGGTCTGTCCGCCTTTAAAAACATGACCACAATAATAAGAGCACAGAATCTAAAGCTATTAGATGATGTCATGGAGACAAACACTGCAGGAATGGGCTCTCGATGACCCCACAGGGCCAGTTATTGATCCACAAATATCGAATTACTGCTGCAAGTGCATAACATAAATTCCAAAGAAGGTCCTTCTGGATCAATGACGAACCTTCAACAGCCAATGAGCACTCGGTGACCCTTGACCCCCCTCCATAATTTTCCTCCAGACGCGTCCATCATCCCGCACGGGTCAATACTGACATGATGTCTGCGGATTCCAGACATGCAAAACGCAGCTTCATTCTCTTCTGTTTAACCCTATAGAGAGATTACACACATCTCTGAATGATCAGATCTGTGATGTAAACCTGTTGCACACCATCCACAACATCCCTTCTGCTGTCTGACTGAGAGTTTAAGGCCTTTTAGTGTACAACCCCAAATTAGAAAAAGTTGGGACAGTATGGAAAACGCAAAAAAAAACACAAAAAAAACAAGTGATTTCTAAATTTACTTTGACTTGTATTTCATTGCAGACAATATGAACACAAAATATTTCATGTTTTGTCTGGTCAACTTCATGTCATTTGTAAATATGCATCCTTTCCTGTCATTCAGACCTGCAACACATTTCAAAAAAGTTGGGACAGTAAAGCATTTACCACTTTGTAATGTTGCCATTCCTTTTCACAACACTTAAAAGACGTTTAGGGACTGAAGACACCAAGTGATGAAGTGTTTCAGGTGTCATTTTGTCCCATTCTTCCTGCAAACAAGTCTTAAGGTGGGCAACAGTACGGGGTCTTCGTTGTCGCATTTGTTGCTGGTAACAGTCTGGATGATCCTTTTCTTCTTTGGTCCGGAGCACACGACGTCCATTCCTCCCAAAAAATACCTGAAATACTGCTTCATCTGAGCACAGTACACGTTTCCACTGTGTGATGGTCCATCCCAGATGCCTCGAGCCCAGAGAAGTCGACGGCTCTTCTGGACACTGTTAACATAGGGCTTCCTTTTGGCACAGGACAGTTTTAACTGGCATTTGTGGATGTAACTACGTATTGTGGTACTTGACAAAGGTTTGCCAAAGTAGTCCTGAGCCCATGTGGTGATATCGCTTCTAGATGATGACGATTCTTGATGCAGTGCCGCCTGAGGGATCGGAGATCACGGTTGTTCAGCTTAGGCTTGCGCCCTTGTCCTTTACGCACTGAAATTCCTCCAGATTCCTTGAATCTTTTAATTATGTTATGCACTGTTGAATGTGAAATATCCAAATCTTTTCCTATCTTTCTTTGAGGAACATTGTTTTTAAACATTTCAATCATTTTCTCATGTATTTGTTGGCAAACTGGTGATCCTCTGCCCATCTTTGCTCCTAAAGGATTAGACCTTTCTTGGATGCTGCTTTTGTACCAAATCATAATTACAATCACCTGTTGACATCACCTGTTTTCACCCATTTTACCTCATTACCAGCCCTAAATTGCTCCTGTCCCAACTTTTTTTTAAATGTGTTGCAGGTCTGAATGACAGGAAAGGATGCATATTTACAAATGACATGAAGTTGACCAGACAAAACATGAAATATTTTGTGTTCATATTGTCTGCAATGAAATACAAGTCAAAGTAAATTTAGAAATCACTTCTTTTTTTTTTTTTTGCGTTTTCCATACTGTCCCAACTTTTTCTGATTTGGGTTTGTAATTCTAAACACACACACGGGTCTTTTTGGCCATATAAAGAGTAGCATCTGCAAGTTTTTGCTCAGTTTTGGCTTCTGGATAAAACTGAGCTCCATATTTTCACTATATGAGCCATAAAAAACTGATGTCTTTTAATAAGGAGACCTCAGGAATATGAAACCAGAAGGGAAAATAATAAGGTTTTGCTCAAAATGGCGTTGTTTCCAAACACAGGGACATACAAACATCGGCCAAAATGAGCTGAAAATATCGGCAAAAAATCCAATATCGTGCATCCCTAGAAAAACTTCACAATTCGACATCACTTTATTTTTTCAATTACACCAAGTTTATTTACTTCATGTTAATCTGCGCACCTATTTTTGAGCTTTTTCTGCAAACGACATACCCAAATAAAAATGTCTGCAGCTCTTAAACCCTATGGTCTATATTCATAAATCTGCTCTTATTTTAAACTACACACTTGAAATTTTGTCTACCCAAGAGTCATAATAACTCAAAGTAGTCTAGGAACAGAGTAATATACATGTAAGTGACTTTTTTTATTTTTAATTCACTTAGAAAAAAAATGATGAGACTTTAATGTTAAGAGCCTGAAAATAACCTAAATATAAAACAATGTCTGATCATGTTATGATTTAAATTTGAGGACGATTCTCTCAGTAGTAGCTTCTGTGAGCTTTTATGTCAAGAAAAGTCTAGGCGTCCTTTCAAAAAGGCCATTTATTTCAGAACATTATCCAGTGAAAACCATGGGCGCAATGATTGACAGCTCAGTAAGCCTGTAATGATGACTCCTCAGAGGCTGTGATTGGAGGAGAGAGACCTGGGGGGGTTTATATTACGCGGAAGAGACTATTCCTGGAGGAGAGATTGCCAGAAACGGATTAGAATCGATATTTCATTGAAAATGGACATGATTCACTGCAAAAAATGCTTTTCTTACTTAGTATTTTTGTCTTGTTTTCAGTCCAAATATCTAAAAAATCTTACATTAAGAAGCATTTACTAGACAAGCAAAAGTTTTTGTCTTGTTTTGGGGGAAAATAACTCAAAATTAAGGGAGTTTTTGCTTAAAATTAGCAAAATAATCTGCCAATGGGGTAAGCAAAATAGTCTTAATTCAAACAGAAAACAAGATTATTTTGCTTACCCCACTGGCAGATTATTTTGCTAATTTTAAGCAAAAACTCCCTTAATTTTGAGTTATTTCCCCCAAAACAAGACAAAAACTTTAGCTTGTCTAGTTAATGCTTCTTAATGTAAGATTTTTTAGATATTTGGACTGAAAACAAGACAAAAATACTAAGTAAGAAAAGCATTTTTTGCAGTGTTGATTACTCTCACTCAAAACACTCATGCAAACAAAGGAGGATTTTGTTTTTTTCCTTATTTTTTCGTTGTTTTGGATTAAAAAGTGGAATGAATTTTGAAGAGTGGACTCGTATGCTGGCGTTTCATGGATTCGTCTGATCTGATCTGAACGACAGTAGATGAAAGATGAGTACTGCGTTTGTGATGCTAATGTTTACATGGCCGGTTTCCTCTCTGGTGTATTTAATGCAAAAACAAGTTCAGAACATGAATCTGGAGTGTTTTAGCTTTCAAATGATGCAGAGTTTGTGATGGTTGATTGAATATTTTGTATAAAAATAAAAGTAAATAAAAGTACGGACACGCCCACTTCCATCAACCGTTGGATTGAGATTTATCGGCCAATATATCGTTTATTGGCTTTCAAATATAAAGAATTATCGTTATCGGCCAAAATGTTCATAATTTCTAATACTGCTGTAAAATGGTGGCTTGTTTTAATCAAATGTGACACAGAGAGTGTTGAGTGTTGTGTAGGTGATGGGACGGTGATATACGAGCAGCAGTCGGGATCTTTCCCTGCCAAAACATCTCCTCCACGTGGTGCTGGGATTCTGACACTGCCTTTCATAAACCCTGGCCTGAACTGCCTGAAGCTCACTCTGGGGGATTGTGGGACATGTTTCGCCTCTTTTGAAACGGTTGGAGGAGTCATTTTTCACCGACAGGAGAGAATGTGCTCGACTGAACCCGAAGCGAACACTGGCCACCCACTGACCTGCACCAGTTCTCAAATCCTATCAATTAAAGGTCTTTTACTTTTTACTAAATGTATATTGTTTCTTAAAAATATATACCATTACATGGCAAATGCTTGCTTGAATCTTTGCTCACAGGTGCTCAAGGTCCCGGGGACACGAGCCAATCGCCTGAGCTGTAAATGTCATGTGACCATAAGAACACACACATCAGAATTATGTGTATAAAGTCAGAATTGTGTGTATGAAGTCAAAAAAAAAGAGAAAAAATTGAAAAGGGGAAAAAAATTGCCTTTTTGACAATGACTTGTGTTTATAAATAGCCCCGTTCCTTTTTTTTTTTTTTTTTTTTTTTTTTGTTCTGTTGTTGTTTTCTGTTTAGTTATTAACTTTTGTATTTTGACTACATTTTGGTATGTGTATACTCTCTTTCCCACACACACACACACACCACTATGATGAGACTATCCTGAGCATTGATGTGCATTACACCCTTTTAAGAGCTTCAAAATAATAATAATAACAATAATAATAATAATACACTTAAATGAACAAATGAACATTTAATATAAAATAAAATATAATTAATATATGAACATGTTAAATAGCAAAATAAATAATAATAATAAAAAAAAAAATAAAAAAAAAAAATAATAATAATAATGAAATAATTCATATAAAATAAATTTAATAAATGTAATAAAAAAAAATATATATATATAAAATTTTATTAAATTAAAATAAATTTGAATTTTTTTTTTACATAAAATAAATGAAAAATAAATAAAATACATTAAATATTAAATAAATAATAAAATAAAATAAAAAATAAATATAAATAAATCAATAAAAATAAAATAAATAAATAAAAATAAATAAAATAGAAAAAATAAATAAATAAAATAGATCAAATAAAATAATAAATAAATAAATAAATAAATAAATAAATAAATAAATAAATAAATAAATAAATAAATAAATAAATAAATAAATAAATAAATAAATAAATAAATAAAGTAAAATAAAATATAGGTAAACTAAAATAAATAAATTAAATTAGATAAAATAAAAAATAAAATAAATAAAAAAAATAAAAATAAATAAAATAGATAAAATAAAATAGATTAAATTGATAATAAATAAATAAAGTAAAATAAAATATAGGTAAAATAAAATTAGATAAAATAAAATAAACAAAACAAAAATAAAAAAGTAATAAAATAAACAAAATAAATAAAATAAAATAAATAAAATAAAAATAAAATAGATAAAATAAATAAAATAAACACAATTAAATAAAATAGATAAAATAATGAATAAATGAATAAATAAATAAATAAATAAATAAATAAATAAATAAATAGTAGTAATAAAAAAGTAAAATAAAAGGTAAAAAAAATAAACATATTTTTTTAGATCAAATAAAATAAATAAAAAACTAAATAAATAAATAAAATAAATAAATAAAACAAAATAAAAAATAAATAAAGTGGAAGATGGAAAGTGTAGTTATAACATCGAGCACCAGCCAAACCCTGTTTCCCGGGGTGGAGCCCTCAGATTTCCCCCGTCCCTTTCCGGCTGCGGAGAGCAAACATGGAGCGTTTAGTTTAGCCGACTCTATCTTTTCCCATACGGTTTTGTTGGGGCTGATCTTCTCCATCTCGCTGCTAAACCAGAAGGATAACCCGTCTATTGTCTGCGGTCAGCGGAAAGCCATGTGATCTGGCCGTCACAACACACACACACACACACACACACAACACACACATCTGTGGAGGAACACGGCTGTGCTGAGAAAGGCCTTGTTTTCCTTTGTTCCACCCTGTGCGAGGGCCCTGATGCATTATGGGATGTGTTTTGATTTGAATGCAATCACAGATCTCGGGTGGGGAGGGGCCCTGAACCCCCCCTTCACCCCCTATAATCGCTTGAACCCTTGATGAATAGCTCTTTGTGGTGGGATAGATTACAGTTAGCGCTGTCCTTGCTCTCCGTCTGGACACACGGGATGAGGATCAATACAGCAAACCTCCACTAACTCAACCAGCTATTGCTAAACCACCTGCACCGATAATCCAGAACCCTTTAGATGGATCCAGACCCGGAGCTGTGGAACGTCTTCATGTGCATTTGCTAGTAAATGATTGGCTAAGTGCAAACATCTCCGCTGATACCAAACTCATTTATTTGTATTGGTGCTTTAAACCACTTCAGCTCACCGACCCACCCGCAGGTCCAATATTGCATCATCATAATCATTTGAAAAAATCTATAAGTTGTACAGCACAAAACTAGACATATATGGTATCGTTTGAAAGATTAGAACCTCAGCTTTCTTGATAACCCAATCACTTTTGCATTTATGCTACATAGAAAAAGATAATACGGTCTGAATTTGACCCCCTGCAATGACCCCCCCCTTGAGAAAATCGTATGAATAATATTAAATTTCATATTTATATCACACAATCTCACCAAAAATAGACAAGTCATATATCAAATGAAAGCTCTTAACCTCAAGAATATCTCGGTGCAGTTTATTTCACCGATCTAACACTTTACAGTTACGTTATTATCAAAAGAACCACGAAGATGGAAATGACTCCTTTGAACAAGCAAACACATGAGTCATATTCCTGTTCGGATCAATAACGTGTTGTGGAGCTAATTGCCTCAAACGCTATATCAGCTCGTTCCTTATGTTGTTTTCTTCAAAATGAGACCATTTTCACATGTGTGTGAGCAAGCATGGCCAAACCACAGTGTGATATGTCACCGATGTCCAGATCAAAACATGTGATGCAGACCAATACTCTTATTATCCTTAGTTTTGATCGTCTTTGTTAGCCGCGATTTTTGATGATGTCATCACGTATTGCGTCATACGTCAAAAAAGCTGAGTATCTCAGCTCTCTATAGACATGTCGATCACGCTTCTAGACCAATCAGAGCCTGAGATCTCCCTTTACAAAGTTGAGGAGGCGGAGCCTTCTTTATGATATCCTAGAGTAGGAAGTTATTAGATAGTTTGCACAGATTAATCTCAATAACTTTTTTTTGGAAGGAGATATCAAGAAAATTCTTTTTTCCCCTGTTTCCTGACATCTAGTGGAATCCACAGAAACTTTCCGAAGGGAAGAAGACCAAACAGATAAAAAATGATAGATTTTCAAATAACAAATTAATGAAAAAATAAATCAAAATATGACTTTTTATATATTTTTATCATAAAATTGTGAATAAATACAATATAATATATGCAATATTCCACCACTGTGTTAAAATAGAGTGTTTTGTGTAAAATGAGACCATTTTTATCAATTTACTCCAATGTATGTGGGTAGGGCGCTCTTTTAAATTCAGATATGCCTAATTCTCTAAAAAAATCTAAATATGCTGCAGAGCTGAAGTGGTTTTAATGCATGACGCATATAAAGCTGCGGTGTGAAATGGGTCTGATCTGGTTCCTCGATGCCCTAGAAGATTAAACTACGTCTTTGTTTGAGGCCGTCCTTCTTCACCTCAGACTCTGGGAACTCGATATCTCTGGTTTCTTTGCTCTTTTTGCACTACACCTGTTGAGTCTGAGCAGAAAGACAGGTTTCTGGGTAAACTCAAAGTCTTCCTTCTGCGTGTTTCGCCATTGTTTCCTTCGTGACTGATTAAACATGTTGCCTTGACTTCAGTGGAGGAATGCAAGAAATTCGAAACCAAAACCAGTGGCAAACCAAAGGTCAAGCAAAGGTAACGCGACTTTGCCTTTGAATAGATCTGGCGATGAAAGGGTTTCTCGGAGAATGGCGGATGAGTTTGGGGGAGGGACGTGGAGAACGAGAGACTGACATCAGACACAGGAGCGAAACCGCTTTTAGCAGCAGATCCTTTAAGTCCTGGAAGTTGCGAGGAGGGGCCTTCATGGATCAGCAGATGTGTATTCTGACACCTTTCTATCAGAACCAGCATTAAAGAGATAGTTCACCCAAAAATTAAAATGACCCCATGATTTACTCATGTGTATTACATTCTTCTCTCAGACGAACACAATCAGAGATATATTAATAATGTCCTGACTCTTCCAAGCTTTATAATGACAGTGAATGAGTCCATAAAAGTGCTTCTATCCATCATAAAAGTGCATCTATCCATCATAAAAGTGCATCTGTCCATCATAAAAGTGCTTCTATCCATCATAAAAGTGCTTCTATCCATCATAAAAGTGCATCTGTCCATCATAAAAGTGCATCTATCCATCATAAAAGTGCCTCTATCCATCATAAAAGTGCATCTATCCATCATAAAAGAGCATCCGTCCATCATAAAAGTGCATCTATCCATCATAAAAGTGCATCAATCCATCATAAAAGTGCTTCTATCCATCATAAAAGTGCATCTGTCCATCATAAAAGTGCATCTATCCATCATAAAAGTGCATCCGTCCATCATAAAAGTGCTTCTATCCATCATAAAAGTGCATCTGTCCATCATAAAAGAGCATCTATCCATCATAAGTGCATCTATCCATCATAAAAGTGCATCCGTCCATCATAAAAGTGCTTCTATCCATCATAAAAGTGCTTCTATCCATCATAAAAGTGCATCTGTCCATCATAAAAGTGCATCTGTCCATCATAAGTGCATCTATCCATCATAAAAGTGCATCCGTCCATCATAAAAGTGCTTCTATCCATCATAAAAGTGCATCTGTCCATCATAAAAGTGCATCTGTCCATCATAAAAGAGCATCTGTCCATCATAAAAGTGCTTCTATCCATCATAAAAGTGCATCTCTCCATCATAAAAGTGCATCTATCCATTATAAAAGTGCATCCGTCCATCATAAAAGTGCTTCTATCCATCATAAAAGTGCATCTGTCCATCATAAAAGTGCATCCGTCCATCATAAAAGTGCTTCTATCCATCATAAAAGTGCATCTGTCCATCATAAAAGTGCTTCTATCCATCATAAAAGTGCATCTGTCCATCATAAAAGTGCTTCTATCCATCATAAAAGTGCATCCGTCCATCATAAAAGTGCTTCTATCCATCATAAAAGTGCATCTGTCCATCATAAGTGCATCTATCCATCATAAAAGTGCATCCGTCCATCATAAAAGTGCTTCTATCCATCATAAAAGTGCATCTGTCCATCATAAAAGTGCTTCTATCCATCATAAAAGTGCATCTATCCATCATAAAAGTGCA